>NW_027186304.1:89924736-89998999 GCF_028583685.1 Petaurus breviceps papuanus
CTTCTTCTTCTTCTCCTCCTCCTTCTTCTTCTCCTCCTCCTCCTCCTCCTCCCTCTTCTCCTTCTTCTCCTTCTCTTTCTCCTCCACCTTCTCCTCCTCCTCCTCCTCTTCCTCTTCCTCATTCCTTCTCCTTCTTCACAGGAAAGCTCTAGATTTTATCTTTGCCATTCCTTGGATTTTTCCTTTTATGGTTTTTTCAATTTTTTGGTTTTGCTTTTTAATAAAATATCATTTTTTTCAGTCAGCAAAAATCAGCCTTCTCTTCCTCTCACCTCCATTTCCACAAAACCCCTGTTACAGACACAGCACTCAATCTTCAGGACCCTCTCTGGCATCTCAAGACAGAGTATAAGGGACTTCAAATCTCCTGGGCCTTGTTGTCCCTTATGAAGTCTGAGTACTGGGGCATTTTACTGGTCACTAGTTTCTTTTCTTTTCTTTTTAAAATTAAATATATTTATTTACTTTTAGTTTACAACATTCAGTTCCTTAATTCCTTGAGTTCCAAATTTTCTCCCCCTCCCTCTCCTCCTCGCTTCTCCCATGGCTGCATGCAATCCCATAGAGGATTTACAAATACTTTCACATTTAACATAAGTTGTAAAGGAGTATTATAACCAATGGAATGAACAATGAGAAAGAAGGAACAAAACAAAAAAGAGAGCAGGTAGTTTGCTTCAATCTGCATTCAGACTCTATAGTTCTTTCTCTGGATGTGGATAACACTTTCCATCATGATTCTTTTGGAGTTGTCTTATAGCCCTGAATTGCTGAGAGGAACCCAGTCTATCAAAGTCAGTCATCATAGATGCGATGTGTCTGTAATTGTGTACAAAGTTCTCCTGGTTCTGCTTTCCTCACTCAACATCAATTTTTATAAGAATCTCCAGGTTATTATTAACTCTGCAGTTTCTACAGGCTGCTACTTTGGGGGGGGGTTCCCATAATCCCCACCCTGGGGCTTTTTCAAGAGATCCCTCAGTTCTCAATGCCTTGAGGCTTAGAACCTTGCAGGCTAGGAGTGTCTTATCTGTGGTTATTGTATCTTTCTCCATTTCCTATTGTCCTTGGGCTTCTGACTGACTTCTTATGCAGTTCTGGGGGTGGGGGGCGGCTAAGGGAGAGAAATCAGTTGCTAATGGATTTCTTGATCATTATTTTGGTATGAACTTCAGGGATTTTCTGGAGAAGGTATTTTAGAGCTGAGTGGTTTGCTTTCTCTTCATGTAACCATCTTGTGCAGAAACTGAAGAATCTGAGATTTTAAGAATAGATTCTATGTTTAATTCCACTCTATAAATACTGTTTTTTGAATCCACTGATAAAGTCTAGAGCTAAATCTGCTGTGTTAGAAGTTCAGAGACTTTGCCCAAAATATTAATCTATCCTAGACTATAGGAATTTAGACTTAGTGTATCTATACCAATGCTTCTGTGTCTGTAAAATAAAGATAGTAATGAGCTATCTACCTAAAAATGAATCTAAAATCACCTTCATTACATGTCATTTTTGTTGTTTATTAACTAAATCCCTTGAATTGGGTTCTAAGATGGAGCTCTATTTTTCTACATTCTACTCACTAATATATAGTGTTATAGTGAAATTCTACTGTGTATTCTTTAATCTCATGTGATGATGATTTTGACATTTATAAATCTATTACATTTAAGCTTTCCTGTAGTTTATGTCAAAAGGAAAAATAAAGACTTTACATCTATCAGGGTTTCTCTTAACTCTAGGGAGGAAGCCCTGACACTTGCTTTTAGTACCAAGAAATCAGCTCAGGTCTTTCTTCCTAGTTTCTACCCAGTTGTCAAGATGATAATACATGGTCTATTTCTTTTTTGGTGTCGTTAGATGGACAGAGATACCAGGGATTTTTCTAGGCATTATACAATGGAACCTTTACATAGAAAAATCTGTGGAAGAGGAAGTATCAACACAAATGAATATTTTCCTTTGGAAATTTACCATTGAAAATAAATCTTTGGAGATTTGAGACCTTGACAAGACATAGTGCCTATCTGAATATATAAAACATAAACAGCTCTACTGACTGCAATTATGAACTGCAACAGATCTGCTATCAACTAGTCAAATATTTGTAGGGAAACATGCAAGAGGGTCTGTGTCAAATGCTGGAGTCCAAGGTCTGAGATCTATATTTTGAGAAATTCATAGAAAAAAGTTAGGAAATTATGGACTCTGCTAGCTTGGAGAAAGCAGATCAGCACTTTAAAAATATGCATATGCAAAAACACAACTAAAATCTCTGGTATGGCAAAGTGTCCCTCTACTAAAAAAAAAGCCCTGCTAATTATGGCAATTGGTATGATATATTTCTGGTATTTATATGGGAAAATGGAACATTTCTTCACATACAGCCTATTATGACATGTCAGATTTATATAGTTTAGTGGTGGGTGCAACATTGTACTATAAATGAATAAATTTCATTAAGTTCATATACACTCTTGCTTTTGGGAGAAAACTACAAGAACGTGTGAATTCATAGTTCATTATGGAATTCACAGTTATCAAGAATAGGACTTCATCAGCAGTATCATCCACCTTTAATTTGAAACACCTATCTTTCATTAAGTTTCAAATAGAAACTCATTGCTTTAGTACAATTACATACAGCTTTCCTTGCACTTGTGACATATTAAGTTCCTGGAAAAGACATAAATAATATAATTAAAAACATTGTTACAATAGGGGTTTCTGTCTGAGGATTCAATGCCCAGCTTTTTGCAAAAAAATATATTTTTATTGATATGTTTTGTTTCTATGTTGACTAGCTTTTCCTTGCATCCCTCCCTCAACTCCTATATGTTATTTTGCTTTGCAAGCTTTCAAGTACTTTGTGATGTTAGCTGCTATCTCTAGTATGCAGAGATTCAAGGGAGAAGGGCTGTGGGGCCAAACTGGGGGAGTAGAGAAGCTTCTCTGTTGTAAATGCCTTTAAAAGATTTGAGTGGGTGAGTACCTATTGGTATGAGACACTGAAAATAAAAGCTCTATACAAGGATGGCTCCTTTCATCAAAATTCTATAATAGATGTTTTCTAATTGGTCAGAATTTTTATTTTACATGAAGAATGAGGAGATATATTATTTTGGTAAAAGGAATAATTGTTCTAGATATAGCAAAGTGATTAAAATGAAAAATAAATATTTGAAAAATCAAAATTATATTTGGATTTTGTGTATCAAGAATAATTTTTAAAAATAAATACCTCAGATTATTAGAACTGGCACCAATTTGGAACCTCATGTTAATTACCTTGTTTATAAAAGACTGATGGGATAATTCAGCCAAGCAGAGCCAAATCAGTTATACATATTTAAATAAAGCATTACAGACTTCTAACTGCTATTGTTGCATAAACAAAATGGATTATGAGAATATTTCCATTTGCAAATTTTCTTGGTTTTTATATAGCAAGTACTGCTGACAACTGTCTAAATTCTACCTTGTATATTGTTTATGCATTTTTCCTTTACTAACTCTTCTGATAAAGGGATGGAGAGAATAAAAAACCAAAATGTTTTTAAACAAGTTGTGTTTAGTAAGCACTAAAACAGTATGACATAAGTGTTATTAAAATTTCCAGTCATAAAGGGATATGGCAAATGAATAATTGCTGCATTGTTGATCTTAAAAAAAGTAAATTGGGAGCTTATCCTTCACATAACCTTCACGAATCCATAATTCCCATGCTTCAGAAGGCATTATAACGACTTTAGCAACATTGCATGGGTTTGTATGCATGCAAACCTGGCAAAACAATTCAGAAATAGAGGGCTTATTGCTATTGTGAGTCAAACTATTCAGTACAGCAAATCAAAGTATAAAAAGGCCATTTAAAATGATAGAAATAAAAAAAAATAGGTCTAATGCTAAAGAATGGAAGCAGAGTAATATTACCTAAAATGAAATATTTTACTGCAACTATTATGCTCTAAATAAATAGCTCCATTGAGTTATATTTTTACTCTGGGAGACTCACTGTTGAAACCAGGGGAAACAGGTCAAGCAGTAATGGAGGAACGACAAAATTGTGACCTTTCCCCTAGCACATGAAGGCACATCTCCTTGTAGCCGCTAAGTCAGCCAAAGTGTGTTTGCCCAGACTCAGTCTTTCTGCTTCCTTTCTCCAGTTGCTTGTTCTTTTGCTACAATTATCTGTGATCTGTGAATGTTTTTGTCTCTGTTCTTATGGCAGTGCTGCCTCTTCTTCTTTGCCCTCTTGAATGACCATGGTCAGTGCTGTGGATCTTAGCTTGCCTCTGGTCTATGATAGACAAGATGAGAAGAGCAGTCGGAATCTGTATCAGTAGAGGGAGTACCTGCATCCATGAAGTCATATGTTTATTAAAGTACCAAATTAAAATATTTTCATTGGATGATTTGGGCAATATTCAGTCATTTTCAGTTATGTCCCATGCTTCATGACCCCGTTTGGGAAGTTTTTGGCAAAGATACTGGAGTGGTTTGCCACTTCCTTCTCCAGATCATTTTATAGATGAGTGTCTGAAGCCAGATTTGAACTCATGAAGATAAGTCTTCCTGACTGCAGGCCTGGCCCTCTATCCACTGTGCCACCTAGCTGCCTTGATTGGGGCAATACTTGTCAAATATTGAAAATTAGATTATGGGGAACGATGGTCTCTAATATGGGAAATTCAAATTCTGTTTAGTTTCTTTAAATACTTAAATGCTTCTATTTTTGAACCAAAATTAAAAATATATATTGGGTATATATATTTATTGAAATACTAGATTATCATGTAATTTAGCACATAACTGATGTCAATGAAAAGTTGCTCAGAGTTGAATTTCAAAAAATATGCAATTTAATTAATTAATGGTGAGAAGACTGCCTTCTTTATAAAAGGTCAGTTTTCTACTCATGATAGGATTTTGGAAGTGGATTAAATCATATTAAATTGCTACTGGAACCTAATCTTGAGAATTATGCCGTATGAGCACATGCTTTGGCATATATACACAGCTGGGCTGATGAGGTTATTGTTAGAAAACCTAAGTATGTGGAGATGACAATTCAGCCTGAAAGAACATGTGTGAACAAGACCCTACTGTGAATTTTTGTGGGGTTGGTGCTTGTTCCAGATGGTTTAACAAGTAGGAGGCAAGGTCAATGCGATTGGATTTGGCCTGTGTGTGGCATTAGAAAGTTTCTTGTGAGCAATAGTGTCTTTCTTGAGAAATACAGCAATTGATGAACAATTAACTCCATAGTGAATATCATAAATTATTAGTTTAAGAAAAAGATGAGAGCTTGTAAAGCTGCTTTATTGAATTTTGTATCTGCTCTTGGCTTACAACTATTGCTGATCATAAAATACATATTTGTTTGGAACTTGTAATGCTTTAAAAATGTCTGTTGTTCCACAGATAATCTGGTGCTTTAAACTGCTTATGATTGCATCCATTACATTTGGCCAAACAACATGGTTTTAATTGCTCTCTTCAGGGTTATCAACAGTCTCTTCCTTAGCTGCTCAATCTAGTGACCATTTCTCGGTCTTTATCCTCCTTGACCTCATTGTAGCTTTTAATACTGTTGATTATCTCCTTCCTTATCTTTTCTCTTTTTGCTTCTTTGACACTTTTCTCTCCTCATTTTTTCCTATCTGATTTCTCTTTTTCATTTTCTTTTGTTGGTTCTTCATATACTTATGCATTTTGAAGAGTTAGTGTAACCAATCTATATTGGTGATTTCATCAGTCTCCATGGCTTCAATTATTATCTCTAAGCAGAAAAAAAAATCCTATATACTTATCCTTAGTATAGTTCCTGAACTGATGCTGCACATCTCTACTTAGGTGTCTTATAGGCATTTCAGATTCAACAGGTCAAAAACAAAACCATCTTTGCTTCTCAAACAACCTTACCTCCAAACTTGACTGTTTCTGTTCTGTTTTGGGAATCTGGGAACCAAACTCCCTTGTTGCCCAAGTTTATAAGCATAGCTATCCCTCGCCTCATCCTTCCCTTTCCCCTTCTCATATTCGATCAGTTTTCAATTGTTATTAGATTGTAAACTTTTTGAAGACTAGGGATTGTCTTTTTCCTTTTTTTTTATTTCCAGTGCTTAGCATGTTGTCTGGTACATAGTAGGTTCTTAATAAATGTTGATTTATTGATTATCAGATCTGCTTCTACAATGTAACATCTTATGCTTCTGTCTTTTCTGCATTCACAAGGCCATCTCCCTGGTTCAAGGAACTTCTTGCTTCTCACCATTGTAATAGTCTCCTATTTGACATTACTGCTTCCAGTCTTTCCCCTCTTCATTCTCTACATAACTGACAAAATAACCTTCCTAAAATATAGGACCTGACCCTATCACTCCCCTACTCAAAAACATTCAGTGGCTCCCCACTGCCTCCAGAATAAAATGTAAACTTCTAAGCCTATTGAATAAAGTACTATAAAATTTGGGGCCCATCTGCCTTTGGGGCTCCATTTGCTACTCAACACTGCCTCTTCTTCCTTTGCCTGCCATTGAGGCTTAGTAAAATATAAGCCCCTTTATGACTAGGATTGTTCATTTTATCTTTGTATCTGAAGTGCTTACTTGCAGTTGTCATAAGTGACCATTGCTGTTGCTGTTTCCAACTCCATTCCTCCCTAGGACTCCCTGCCAAGTCTGGCAGTCTGATCCCACTCTAGCATTAAAGTCACCCAGAATCGTAAACTTGTTCTCTTTTGACACATTGATAATCAGGGTCTCTAGGTCTTCATCTTTTTTTTCTTTCGTCTCATCAGGGTTCATCATGGTGGGAGCATAGGCACTGATGGTGGTGGCATGATGTTTTCCTGCAAATGGCAATCTCATTGTCACAAGCCTGTTGTTTACTCCTTTTGGCAGGCATACCAGCTTGTTGACTAGATTAGTTTTGATCGCAAAACCTATGCCGGCTTCACAGCACTCCCCCTCACTGTGGCCACTCCAGAAAAACGCGTATCCAGCTCAGACTGTAGTAAGCTGGCCTTCATTTGCCAGCCCTGTTTCACTCCTGGATGTTATTTGGCTGCCATACCCGCTGAGTTCTCTTGCAACAAGAACTTTTTGTCTTTCAGATCTACTGGATTTTGTGTTGTCTATAAGTGTGTGCACATTCCATGTGCCAATGGTGAGTGGAATTGTCTTTGCAAATGTTTTTATACTTTTTTTGTGTTTTGACCACAGACTGGGATTCCCTGCCTGCCCCAACCAGGCTGGGGTTGGGTAAGCAGACAATTCTTAGTCTAGCCCCTTCCTCACACCAGGAGGTGAGCAGTGCAATCCTTAAAAGGCTGCTCAGACACCCAGGGGGCTGCTGAATCTCACTGTCCTTCCAGTGAGAAATGACGCAATGTCCTGGGCTGCCTGTGTACAGGGTTGTTACTACCCCTCCCAATGTAGCTGCACTTGCTACTTTGTCACTTGCCTGTTTCGTCACAGGACTTTGAGATAGGTATAATGGTAAAATGGCATGGGTGATGTCTTTTGATTCTTGTGTAAATTGGATTTAAGTGAGGCATAGTTGCACGAAGTTGTCAGTCTCGCTCTCTCCTCTGGTCATCACAGTCCAGTGGCAGGACAGAATCAAGATGACTGGCGATGGCTCAAGATGACAGTGGGTGACTTTGGTGTCTTCAGTGTGTAACCAAACTCTAAATGCTCCACAGTACCTGCTTCAGCTGCCTTCATGACCTCTGGAACAAATTGTTCTCATCTGCCCATTCCTGGGGGGGATATACTTGGGGTAGACACTCTTCTAACTCACCAATGGATTTGAGACCCCTTGATTACCCTCAACCTGGTTTGACCCGTCTACCAAAATAGTTTACCCAGGTGTGGCTGCTATGCATGCTACAGGTTCTTGGAGCCACAGGTAAGAGTTGGGTAGAACAGGTGGACACCAAAAGGTGGAAAGCAGCCCTGAAAAGGGCTTGGCAGCCATCACACCAGTAGTACCAGTCTTCCCTGAACACACCCTACACCCTCTTATTGTTGTATGTCTGTGAAACCTGGACAGTCTACCAGCGCCATGCCAGGAAACTGAACCGCTACCATTTAAATTGTCTTAGGAAGATTCCAAAGACCTGACAGGATAAGGTACCAGACATTAAGGTCTTTTCATGAACTAAACTTCCATGCATTCAAACTCTACTTCAGAGAGCACAACTCCACTGGGCTGGCCACATTGTTCAAATGCAAAACCTACACTTGCCAAAAAGACCATTTTATGGAGAACTCACAGAGGGCAAACATTCACATGATGGTCAGAAGAAGTGACACAAGGACACTATCAAGGTCTCTCTCAAGAATTTTGGAATTGATTGTATGACATGGAAGACACTGGCACAGGACTGCTCAGCATGGCGTGCCCACATCAGAGAAGGTGCTGTGCTCTGTGACCCAAGGAGAATTGAGAAAACTCGAAAGAAAGGCAGGATGTGCAAATTTAGTGTATCTACTCCAAATTTTTACACAGACTGTATGTGCCAGACCTGTGGTAGAGTATTCTGAACTTGTATTGGTCTGATCAGCCACAGCTGGACACACTGTGACTTGACTCTAGCGTAGTGATGTCATTTTGGGGCTCTTGGAGAATGAAGGACAACAACCACCAACCAGCCAGCCAGCCAGCTTACTGCAGTATGGATACACAGAAAAAGCTTGATACATCTTTTGGACTGATTAATGAGTGCTTTTTGAATTGAAGAGCAAATTTGCACATGAACTTAATGTTTAAAGTGTTGAAAATCGTCTTGACTAGAGTGTTGAATTTTTAGATATTTGTCAATTTTTAAATTTTCAGTTGATAATAATTATTCGCTTTGTATGTTACTTTGAATTTTGTCACAACAACCCTGTGAGTTAGGTACCATCGTTCCTATAGAATAACAGATGGAGAAACTTAAGAGTTGTTTATAATTTAACAGTCACTTTCATTCATCTACCAAATATTTGTTGAGTCTACTCTGTTCCCAACATCTCGCTTAATGTGGGTGGGATACAAAAATGAATAAGACACTCTCTGCTGATCTAGCAGGAAATAGATATGCAACAAATGAATAGAATACAAAGTACATAATGGTGGTCTACATGCAAAAAGCCACGAAATTTCAGAAAGCAGAAGTGGATCTTGGTCCAATAAATCAGGGAAGGCTCCACAGAGGAGGCAGAATTGGAGACCTAATAGATGTAGATATAGATAATGGGAGAAGAGATTACCAGAGTAGGGAAGGATGTAAACAGAGCTACAGAAGAAATAATGCAGGTGATAAAAAGTTTTCTTTGGCTAGGGACTCTGGCTTGATAATATTTTTTAGCCTGGGAATTTGGGAGTCAGATTAAGGTTTATTCATTCAGAGATATTAGTTTTGCTTTTGCAATGAAATGTGTCACAGTTTGTAGTTTTTTTCTTAGGTCACTTGTATGACTTTTGTTATGTTACTTTTTTTTTAAAGCGACTTAGTAGAGGCATTTTTCCTTAAATTTTAATTAATATCTGAAAAGTCATGCAAAGTTCCTTTCTTCAACATTCCTTTAAAAAGCTTGAGGAGAAATATTGAGATTTATTTCCAGAAGATAAATATATAAAGATTCTTCATGTCTTCTTAGCTCATTGACATAAAAAAAAAAGAACATGAAGGAAGATGAAAAGTTCTTTCAGTTCATTGGCTATCTTATATGAGAATTACATGATAAATTTAATGTTTACTGTGACTTTAGTAAGTATTTATGAAACATTTTAAACATTAGAGGACAAATGACAATAAAGAATTTAAATGGGGGTGGGGGGAGCAGCTATATGGTGCAGTGAATATAGCCCTGGCCCTGGAGTCAGGAGGAGCTGAGTTCAAATTGACCTCAGACACTTAACATATACTAATTGTGTGACCTTGGGCAAGTCACTTAATCCCAATTGCCCTGCCTTTCCCCCTCCAAAAAAACAAACAAAAAACAAAGCAGCAACAAAAAGAATTTAAACCTTATATATCATACTTGCTTAAATTTTTCTAGTGTGAAGGAGGAAGGTGATTAAAATATGTCCTGAGATAGTGTTATTACATGCCCTGGTTCCAATCATTGGAATCTCTGCAGTTCCAGAGAATAAGAAATGTAAGGCACTTGTCTTTTGTAGCATAGCCCTAATTTTGTCAATAAGATATGTCATTGGGGCAACTAGGTGGCGCAGTGAATGAACCTAATTTTGAACCTAAGTTCAAATCCAGCCCCAGATACTTAACACAAAACTAGCTCTGTGACCTTGGGCAAGCCACTTAACTCCAATTACCCTACCTTTCCCTCTCCAGAAAAGTAAAAAAAATTTTGGGGTGGCTAGGTGGCACAGTGAATAGAACACCAGCCCTGTAGTCAGGAGGACCTGAGTTCAAATCTGACCTCAGACACAAAACTAGCCATGTGACCTTGGGTAAGTCACTTAACCCCAATTGCCCTACCTTCCCCCCTCCAAAAAGCAAAAAAAAGAAAAATCTAAAAAAAAAAAGATATGTCATTATGGGCTTTGCATTAAACCATTGTCAATACAGTAAAATGGTTTCAATTCACATGAAGTAACATTTTTTGGGGGGTGGGGGAATGCTTTATTTGCATGTTTCATTTTCATACATGGTTCAAAGGAATCATTCTTCATGAGGTTTCCTATAGAAGGCATTTTTCCTACTTCCCACTGGCTGGTACAGGATGGGTTTTTTTTTTTTTAACTGACGTGGAAATTTAAAGCAGGTTCTTGTTGGGACACAGCACAAATTATTTATATATTGAGATGTAGATTTTCATCTTCTCTTGTCTCTGATGAAGCATATGAAGTAATTGTTCTGTTAAATGAATACCACTCTCTAGTCTCTTCCCCCTCAGAAAACTAGGAAGCTTCCATCCCTGGAGCCCAGGTGGGTAGCATCAGCCTACCCCAAAATGCCCCTCAAGGCCCAGCATCATGGAATCTGTGCTTGAAAGCAGCCAGAAGAGAGAAGAAGCAAATGTCTCACACCTCTCATTAAAAATCAAGGGTCATATCTTGTTCATGAGTGTTGATGCCTAGGCCACAGTCAGGGTTGCAAGAGGCAGAGGCAGAAATGGAAGATTCCATCTCCCTGGTAGCAGACAGTAGGGGACAATTGAGTGAGGTGCCCCAGACTATAGCTGTGTGTTAAGGGGTTTGGGAGGAACCTTGCCTCTCATCTCTAGGTCAGTCCTTCTGGTGGCAACCTCCCACTTCAAAAAGTCTTCTCAATAGTGTCTGATGTATGCTTCGACCTGCCCCTCTCAGTAAGAGGAAACATTTATTGTAGAAGCAGTTCATATAGTCCTATTAGTAGAAGCAATTAGTGGAAAGAGAGTGCTGTGTACTTGAATTCTATCTTTGGTCCCCCAGATATAATTGTGAATCTTTGCCTTTTCTTATTGGTGACCAGTTCTCCATTACACTTTGCTACTGTTTCTTCATCATGACCTGATAGATTTTCCAAACCCCTCTTCCAGCATCCCTCTCTGTATTGTTTGTCCCCATTAGAATGTAAGGCCCTAGAGAGCAGGGACTTTCCTGCTTAGTTCTATTTGAATCCCCAATGCTTGGCCCCAGTGCCTGGCATATAGCAAGAACATAAACTCTCTAAATATTTATCTAATCTAATCTAATCTATCTGTCTAATCAATGGTGTTAGGACTAAAATTATTTTAAAAGCCATTAAGTAGAAGTAACCTATACCTTCATTATGGATTCTAACTATAGCTTATTTCCTTCCTACAGCTATGCTAATTTATGTCTTTTCCAATTAGAGTTAATTTTGAGCCACTGTGCACACAACTGAAGGCCAATTCCTGGATATGCTATCAGCAAAGTACCCTTTAGCATTCTTCTGGAATAGTGTTCAATTTCCTCAGAATAGCAATTCTTCTTAGGAGAAAATTCATATAGATGATTTTTAAAATTATTCAAACTCCTACGGAAGTTTTCCAATTGGCCAGACTCTGTATATTCTCTTGAGAATAAGTGCCAATTCTGGATTTTTGGCAGTCATTAGCATGACTTGGTCAGCTATAAGAGGCAGTTCAGGGTGCTATTTTATCATTTGAATTTTATTTGGAGGTGAAATATCAGAATTACCAGTTTTCTTTTGGGTAAAGTCCAACACTAGGTTTTTTAAAATATGTGTAAGTGTTGTGGATCCAAGGTTTCTCTATTCTGGTTCATATACTACCGTGTTTCCCTGATAATAAGACCTATCCAGAAAATAAGCCCTCCCCTTACTGTGTAAGATTCCTCTAAAATAAGCCCTCCCCCGAAAATAAGCCCTATTGAGTTTGCTACTGTAGTGAAGGTGATCGATCCCCTGCGCTACACGCACCATCCCTCCCCCCCCTCCGAGCTGCATCCAATCAGAGCTGCAGCAGTGAGCGCGTCATCCTGTTCTTCCCCAGTGATTTGCTTGCTGGTACATTTTTTTGTTCACATTTACCTGTTTATTAAAATTGCTGTCAATGTTCATTAAAATAAGCCCTCCCCTGAAAATAAGCCCTCTGGTGTTTTTCTGTCCAAAAAAATTAATAAGACAGTGTCTTATTATCGGGGAAACACGGTATTGAAGTCCAAAGGTTTTATGATTGCTCAAGTGATTTTTATTTGTACATAGAATATAATGTAAATAATATTAGGAAAGTTGAGGAAGGAGTATATTTTTGTATATTAACAAAATGTAATGTATGTGTTTAAATTTCTTATCAATTGGATTTTTTTTAGAAAAGAATACAATCAAAACAAGTCTCACTTTATGCAGTACTCATTTTGAATTCTTTATTCAATTGATTAGATTTAGAAACTTCAGGTAAATTTGAGTTATTTTGAAATATTAAAAGAGTATGTAAAGTTATTAGTAAGAGTTTTGTTTTCTTATTATGTATAACAGAAGATACAGGAACAAAGAAATGGAAGCTGATTCTATCTAAAATTTGATCAGTCGTCAAAAGGGAGAATAGAAAGGAAGAGATGAGAAGTCACTAGAAGTTTGTTTCTATGTAAGATCTTCTCTCAGACAAGAACCAAGGGCAGTTACAATTTGGATTAGGGCATTATCAGGAATCTGCTAAATTCGAATCCAAGTTCATCTGGAGAAAGAAGGTAGGAAATCCTACTATAGGAAAAGTGAAAGGAGCCTCTGCTGACAAAAGCCCTGACACCACAAACAGGAAAGGTAGATAGGCAGTTTGCTGTGGTAGTTAGACTTGGGAATTAGTTGTAGAAACTAGGAGCAAAATCAAAAGACAACATGGCAAATGTGGAGGGCAAGGGCATTTTTTCCAATGATATAGAAACTGTTCTATGTTTGTGTCCCATTGAATATAAATTCCTTGGGCCAAGGAATTATTTTATTTTTGCATTATCAGTGCCTATCATAATGCCTGTCATATAGTAAACAGATAATAAATGCTGAAACAAATGAATTAATTTTTTTGTTAGCATCAAATAACAAGTGTATACACAAATTTATGATGGTCTTACTAGAAAAGAGAAAGGGCTTTTAATTCTTCATTTTATCTGGGAGATTAAAATGTCTCTTGAAATAAGTGTTGCAATGGGAAAAATAAAGAGGAAAAAAGTTCTAAAGAGAAAGAAGGCAATCTAATCTTTTATCAAGATATCAGAGGGCAGAAGAATAGGATAGTCAATCGGTTAGCAAGCATTTATTGAGTGCTCATTATGAGCCAGGTACTGTATATGCCAGCCTCTGTGCTAAGCACTGGGGATAAAAAGAAAGGAATTTTTTTTTAAATCAAAGAAACTTTTGGGATCAGTAGTTGTTCTTGTCATATAGACTGGCCAACATAATTTAGGAATGATAGGGAAGCTCTAACTACATTATCACCCCCCAGGATGCTGTAGGAACTGGCAATTTCTTTTATTTCTTACTAGTCAGATATCCTAAGTTTATATTGACTAAATATATCATACATCAGCATCACTGGTGGTCAGAGTGACTCAAAGATGTCCAATATGTTTGCAAATATGATTATTGCCAGTAAGAAAAGAGACCTTAAAATAATCTGTAGAAATTCTGCAGTAATCAGTTGCTTTTCCACAACTGTCATGCTATATGTCAGTGGACTTCTTAACTTGCTGCTATCGCAAACATTCATCGCTATATTTATGGTAGTTTTTCCAATTCTTCAGACTATGTCACTTTTCTGTACTCAATTGCCATCAACCCCATAGTTTGCTTGGAATCTTTAAAGGAAAGTAATATAATCCCATAAATTTCCAACATATATTATTTCATATTGGGAACTTCAACTTGATGGCCAAATTGTAGTGGAAATCACATATACAACTTTTCCTTATTTATTAATTTATTTACTTAACACTTGCCAGGCAAATTAACAGCTCAGTAAAACAAAATGAAATAATGTCAAGCAATTCCATTGAAGATATATTGTACTCCTATAATAGACTAGACAAATGATTTGTTTATGGAGCTCTCTGTTCATACTTACTTGAGTTTATGTCTTCCATCTCTGCTTGGCAGATGTGTTAGAGACACAATGGAAACCTAATTTGGTCAGCTGGAAGCATCTTTAGCACAGGGCTTCAACAACATAGTAGGGATTGTTTTGAACAAAGGAACAGGATAAATGACTGGGAGATCAGTTGTATTAGGACCTATTCTAATCCTGGGCAGTAATGAACAAGACACTCCAATATGCTAAGTAGTGAACAAAAAACTCTGAATGAATGTTAAGCTCTCCACTTTGCAGACTGCATGCTTTTAGCACCTGGAGCCTGGCACAGGAAAATTAAGAGTTAAATCAGATATTCTAGGCATGCATAAATTTTTGAATTTTTTGTCTGTGTATGGAGTTTGTGGCCACCTTTGCAGGGGAGATTTTCTCAGAAGTCTACTAAGACTATTAGTAGCAGCTCTTATCTCTATAAGAAAGGACCCAAAGCCATCTGTAAGTTGAGTCAGATCCTATCCTTACTTTTCCCCCTCTGTTGTATTATAATTATAATCCTCATCAATCCAAAAGCCTAGAGTTGGCAGTGATGTAAACAGACAATACCTTGAGTCTACAGGAATAACAACCTAGTTACTTCTTTCTTTCCATTTATCTTAAAAACTCCTTTAAATCATCACCTAATCTCTTATTTCCAACTTGTCCCCATTCCCTGATAATGAAGTGGCTCTTCTCCCTGCCAAGACCAATTCCTGTACATGTATCCTTGATCCCATCACCTCCTAATATTATTGTTGTCTCCCTTAACCAAGAGAAGTAAGTAGGTATTATTCCATTGATTGTATTTATGGCTGGCACATTGTAAGCATTTAATAAATATTTTGATTGATCTTTGTCCAGTGACTAAAAAGTTGACATACTCTTCAAATAATGGAATTGTAGTAATCTTGACATTCTTGCTATTAATATAGTCAAGAGATAGAAACAAGTTATAGTTCACTGTAAGGATGGCACATAAGTTTTCCTTGTT
Source organism: Petaurus breviceps papuanus (assembly GCF_028583685.1). NCBI lineage: Eukaryota > Metazoa > Chordata > Mammalia > Diprotodontia > Petauridae > Petaurus > Petaurus breviceps. Next base: position 89,940,265 of record NW_027186304.1, read on the forward strand.
GGACAAATAAAATAGTTGTAGAATTGACTTGAAAATTCATCACAAGTGGGGCTGGTAAGTGGCACAGTGGATAAAGCACCAGTTGTAGAGTCAGGAGGACCTGAGTTCAAATGTGACCTCAGACACTTGACACTTACTAGCAGTGTGACCCTGGACAAGTCACTTAACATCTATTGTCTCACAACCAAAAAAAAAATACATCACAAGGCAATCAAAAATCTCCTTGTGTGAGTTGTTTGGTCATCTAGTATTGACAATTATTTTCATAGGTAAAGCCTATGTACCCCACATCTGTTTCAGAGGATGAAGATGTAGTAAGATTCTACATAGATCTTGATATATACAGATTTAATCAACATATACTTTGATGATCAATTACTTCAATGAAAAGATGAAGATAGGTGTAGACAATGAACTAAAATCTATTTGAAAATATGAAAAAGGTCAATGTTTTTTATAAACTACATAGAAGTTTTATCAACTACATGTAGTTTTACAAACTACATAGAAACCTCATGACTATACATCAACCAATCAATATTTCTTAAGCATCCATCAGGGGCTGATTTTTTTCCTTTCTTTGTATCCCTGGCACTTAACACAATACCTGGCACACAAATGATCTTTAATAAATTCTTTTTAACTCATTGACCTACTTACTATAAGCCAGGCATTGTTCTAGGTGCTAGAAATAAAATTACAATGAATGAAATAATTCCTAACGTCAAGAAGCATATATTCTAATTGAGGAGATAATAAGGTTGTAGATAAGCATATACAGAATAAATATAAGGGCAATAAATAGAAATACATATAAAATAGTTAAATACAAGGCAGTTTGTGAGTGAGGGCACTAGCAGTTGAGGTCAGGAGAAGCTTCATATAGAAAGTTATGCTTCACTTGTGTCTTGAAGGGAAAGAGGGAAGATAAAGAGAAGAGAAACATCATATGTATTTATTATGTCATTATAATAAATTATGTAATATATAGTATGTTGCACAGTAATATATTTTATAATTACACATATATGTAATATATATTAAGCATTTATTATGTACCAGGCACTTTGATAGGCATTGGGGATACAAATTCAAAAGAGAGACAGCCCTGCCCTCAGGGAACTTACATTGTAATAGAGCCAACATATATAAAGAAGTGGTGTCCAGGAAAGTCTAAAGTCCCAGGTATGTTTAGTAGAGGCATAAGGCAATTAAATGATGATCCCTTTCCAGAAGCAATGTATTAATATGATCATTGTACCCAAATTAAGAAGTGAAAGAGTGGGTGGTGGGGATGGTGGTGGGTGGTATTGCATGGAATTATGGCAGAACAATGGCATAGTTATGTGACTAGTGTCAACTGGATATATTTAACTCTAACCTGAGATCAGCAAGATAGGTGAGTATTTGGCATCATGGCATCTATTAAAAATGCTGCTCTCAAATTTTTGTAGATCAATGTTACTTTAGGGACATTATGGGTAACACTTTTCTTTGTGATTTTTGCCTAGTTTCAATATAGTTTACCTGTTGAATTTTTAATGATATTTTGAGATGTGTTTGTGATATAAGGATTTGTAATATGTTAGCTTATGAAAGATAGTATGCTTCTGATGTGTGATTCTAGCTACAAAATTGTGTCTTCCTGGGTATTTGTTAGTTGCTAATTGTTGCAACCTGCAGTGTGATTTGTTGCACAATTTCTCCCTCGTTTCCTTGCATGATCTGCATTGAAATAAGTCTGGGTACCTTATAATCATCATCACCATCATCTAAATCAGTCATGATTTCTATTCCAGTATTCATTGCATTGGACCATGCTACTGCTGGTACATAGCAAAGGAATAATTTTTGACTGTAGGTGACATTGTGAAAGGATGTAAAATCAAACAAAACAACAAAAGCAAAGCCAAAAGCTGGATCAGAAAACAGAGAACTCTAATCCTAAATAAGTGGAATTAGTATCCGAGGGAGTGAGTGGAGCATGGAGTATGGCTGGTGTGTAGTTTTTCACAATGTTCATCTTATAAAATTCTATTGTGGGGGAATGCTAGAAATCTAGTATGTTCCTTTGTTTTCCAAATAAACAGTTGTTTATTGTTTTCATAGAGGCAGAGTGACCTACTAGGTAGAGTGCTTGTGGTCAGGAAGACATGTTCAAATTCTACTTCTAATACTTTTTAGCTTTATAACCTTTATCTCCAAAATGCTGAGGAATTCCATCATGGAAAATGTTTCTGTTCTACCTTTTAGTTGTTTGGGGAAGAAGACTGTGAACCAACCTGAGCTTGGGAGGTTGACAACACTTGTCGGGGAAACACCCCCACCTTTTTGGGACCTGTTACGCCCTAGCACTTAGATGAGTTTCAGAGCTGAGTTCGTTCCCTGTGCCTTCATCAGATGATAAAAATTTGACTATATGAATGAAAATTACAATTGTGTGTGGTATAAAGGTAATTTTAATTGCATTTGGGCACTTTCAAAGATAAGGAATGTAGAATGTTAATGAAGTCTGACACTTAATTAGTATTAAAAGTTTAAAAAAAGCTCCTAAGATGACTAAAATTCAGTAAAAAAAAAAATGGGACAACTTTACTTATTGATTTGGCTGTTTTAGCGTAATCATTTAGCTCATTCTTTAGTGATAAAGGTGACCCTTTCAGGGAGTCTATGAGATCAAAATTATTTTCATAAGAGCACTAAGATAATTTAATTTCTAACATTGGAAATATTAATAGATGGAACCCACATAAACAAAAGTCCTTTGGAGGGATTCTCAATAATTTATTATTATTTTTTTTTGCTTTTTGAAGGGGGGAAGGCTGGACAATTGGGGTTAAGTGACTTGCCCAAGGTCACATGGCTAGTAAGTGTTAAGTGTCTGAGGCTGGATTTGAACTTAGGTCCTCCTGACTCAGGGTCTTTGGTGTATTCACTGTGCCACCTAGTCGCTCCAGTTCTCCATAATTTTTAAGAGTATTAAGTGGTCCTGAGTCCAAAAACTTAAAAGAACTGCTGCTTTTGTCATTCTGTTGCAGGTATCCTATACTGTCACTTTATAAATCATACCATTAAAGAGGAAGAGGCCTCACCAAAGCAAGGGTTGAGAGTAGATCTGTTGGGGGTGAAACAAACTAACAGAAATATTCATATTATAATTTAAAATAGTCATGTACATGTACATGAAATGTACTTTCTTTAGAATTAATATGTAGAATACTACATAGCCACAATGGCAGATCTTCATTTTTTCATTATTTTTTTTATGCCAATTCCGTGTGTAATTACAAGAATTTATTTCAAAGCTTAATTATACCATGTGTTGTATTTCTACCAGTCTTGTTTTTATTGGCTTTGTCTGTAAAGTGTTTACTTAATATAGTAAATAGTAAATAATATATGTAATAATATATATATAGTAAATATTGAAGTATTTGCTAAGTAAAGTGATTACTGAAGTATTTAATTAGGTAGAATTGATCAGAAAAGGTTCCACAAAAAGCACTAGCTATCTTAAGGTTAAGAATGGATAAATAGTATATCTGTCTAAGTTTCCATGTTTGTGAAAGCTTCTTGAATGCTATTTCCCCCCCCAAACTTACTTTTAATATTAAGAGGTGAGAAGAAAAAAGTAATGGTCTGACCTCTCAATCCAAAATTCATAAATATTTATAAATGCTTAGGCTCTTTTTTTCAGTGGTATTTACTGGACGTAACCAGGGCTGGATGAATAGTAATTTGAACTCTAATAGCATGTGGCTTTTTGACCTATGCTGTAATGTAATTGTTCTCTGTTGCCTAAGACTTCTCCACAAACTGACTGCCTCATTGGGACCCTCTTTGAGGTGCTATTAAAGATGAAAAAAAAATCACATAAATATAGCATACATAATGGATCCACTGGCTTCCAAATTGGAGGGACTACTATCCTTCTACCTATGTCCATTTACCTTTAAGTGCCTACAATTGACAGGGCACTTCTTTCTTTTTAATGTATGAATGATGAATATATTTTATATTTTCACATTTTCTATTTATATTATTCAGTTGATGGGTACTGAATTTTTCTCTACTCAATAGACTTTATTATTTGACTCAATAATGCGTCTTTAGACAATGGACACATTGCAACAGCACATCCCAGTGTTCTAAACAGTAAGGGCTCAAGTTCTAACCTAGGCCCAGTTGCTGCTCTTTTGTGGCTACAGAATAGCTATTTATTCTCCATGTATTTGCTCCTTGATAATTCTTTAGGGTCTTAGTTGCACCAAATGCTAATGCTAAATATTTCCTTTTTTTTTGTTCTTCAATCAAAACAAAATACAACTGTCCAGAAAAGAAACTAATATCATTTTTTAAGAACTGATTTCATAATATAATTTGATACATGTAACAAGTATTAAAATAATAATTTCTTTAAAATGTTGTGAATTTTTAACCAGCAGTTCAACATTTCACTATGACTTTTTCTAGATAGTTATTTGACCTCTAGCACCCCAATGTTGTTGCTATTGATTCACTTGTTAGTAGTGTGACCTTGGGCAAGTGACAACCTCCTAGTATAAGTTTGCTCATTCAGTTCAATTCAATAATCTCATTAAATGTTCTGTATTTGCAAGGTGTTAGGATTACAAAGACAAAATTATTATAGTCCTTGCCCTAACATAGGTTATATTCTACTGATGAGACAGCCACATACACAGATAAGTCAGTACATATTATAAACATAAATATTTATCCATAGATAAAAGACTGTCATTTTTGAGGGGGGACACTGACAATGGTGGGGATCAGGAAGGACTTCATGTAGGAAGTGGTACTTGAGTTAAGCCTTGAAAGAAGCTAGATTCTGAGAAAGGTAGAGTATTTCAAGCATGAAGGACAGATGGCCCAGGGGTAAGAGGTAGACTATTATCCACAAAGTTGTTGTGAAGATCAAAATGAGATAATAAATTATGCTTTGTAGTGGTAAATAACCATTTAGATGGTATTTCCTTATTTATTTTACATGTTGCTCATTGCTGCTTTATATAAGCATTATTATAATTCTCTTATATATTTTGACAATGCAGCCATGGATTTAAGAGTTGTAGTAATGAGTCCCAAATTGAAGGCTAAATATATCACTGCTTTTTCATTGTAATTCAGCAAATTAGTGGAATGAGAACTAGGGTGTAAAGAGTTTTGGTTTGAATGCTGGTTCTGTGACCTTGGATAAGTCATGTAATATCTTGAGTTTCAATTTCCTTATTTATAAAATGAAGGGGTATAATGTTAATGGGTGTTATAGGAATGTAAATTTTTAAGATCTTCCCTGCCCCTAGGCTTAAGTGCACCTGGAGCCTGTGGTGGGAGGCTTGTTTCTCAGGAGATACTTTCTGATTGGGCAGTGGGTCAAGAAGGTTGTTACATTCTCTGAGCCAGGAGAAGGCTATATAAGCCCTGATGTGAGGTTTTGCTTTGGGGCTCACTTTGAAAAGTGTTGTGTTATTTGATCAGATGAGACTCTGGGAAGCCACTGAGAGCCTCCCAGCTTTGAAAACCCAGATGTTGATGCTTCCCTCTCTGGTAACTTTGATTAGGTATGGATATATGTAATGGTTGGACAGTTTGGAAGCCTGTCTGCTGAAATGTTCCTGTAACTTACGCTTGTAACCTCTGTATATTCTGAAGTTCAGGGTGCTGCCTTTTTTCCCCTGAACTAGGTAAATATGTTTGATTGATTAAAGTAAGCTTGTTAACCCATTTTGAGTTGCTTTCCTTTAGAAAAGCAGATCTAAGAACTGTGTTGGCAGATACCCTGGGGTGCTTGCTGCTACAATGGGATATAAGATCTTTCCCACCCCTTAACAGGCCTCATGTGGTACCCATTAAGGGAAACTTGTTTAAGGTAGGCATGCTTGTACGAAGGCTTTCACACTTTTTGTTAAATTTCTAGTTAGGAACCTATTCATGAGGGTTGTGATACCCTCTGGGTCTAAAAAGGGTATATATATTCTGAGGTTAGCATTTTGCTTTGGGGCTCACTCATTGGAAGAGTGTTCTTGTGATTTGACTAGATGAGACACTGGGTAGCTGTTAAGGAACATGCACCCCTCCCCCCCAAGAAACCCCCTTGACTTAAAAAACCCAGATGCTGGTGCTTCTTTCTCTGGAAACTATGTATGTATTGCCTTGGTCAAAAAGTTGGACCTCTCTATTGATCTGTGTTAATTTCTCAGATGGTTAGAAGCCCTGTTTGTTGGTCTTTATTTCTCTGTCTGTGGTTCCCCAATTTTCTTTGTTTGAATTTTCTCTGAAGTTCAGAGTGCTAACTTTCTTAACTAATGAATATAATTAAAAAGATTGCTGACCCTGTTGACCCCTCTTTTCTAGTAAAGCTGATATAAGAACATGTGCTAGCTGCCATCCTTGCTATGCTAGTGTGGTTGCCAATATAATGGGTTAGACTGAATGGTCTCTGCATTCCCTTTCACTTCTAAATCTATAATTAGGTAATGCTTTATAAGTCCCTGTGTTAGATGCTGGATGAATGTAAAATGCATGCATAGTGGAACCTGCTCTTGAGGAGCTTACAATTGGGTAGATACTAAGTGTAGGGAAGAGATGAGAGAACTACACAAATAATTCAATTCTGCAAGCTTTGTGCAAACCACAATTCAAAGCAAAATATGATCATTGTCATAAGAAAGTCTTGAAATATCATGGAGATCCAGAGAAAGGAAAAATTACCTTTGGATAAATCAGGAAGACTTCTTTCATCCAAATAGACCTAATATGATACTGTCTATGAGCACAAAAATATTTAAATAATTTACAGATTTATATTTTAATAGGGGAAATACTTCCTACACAGCACAGTGCTTTGCACCTAACAAACACTAAATAAATGGTTATTGTCTGACTTGACTTGTTAACTCTGTCACTGCTGATCATAACTCCTTTATGCCTTAGTATATGCCATCTTTGTGAGTTGCTAGTTTAAAAAAATCCTTGACTTGGCCAAATTCAGAGTGAGCCTTTGAGTGTACCTAGGCTGGTTCTCAAGTAATATACAAACTATATTGTTGGGTTTATGTTTGACCCTCTTTCATATTGGCACTTTAACAGAATAAACTTTGTGAATCAAAAGCCATCTCCATGCCAAAGTGTCAGAGGAATACTTAGTGGAGGGAACATAAGAATACGGTGTTGAACTCAAATTTCTTAGTCAATAAACATTTATTAAATACCTCTTGTGCTAAGAATTGGTGATACAAAGAAAGGAAGGACAGTTCCTCCTCTCAAGGACACAATAATTTAACGGAGGAGAAAAGATGAAAATAACTGTGTGTAAACAACCTATACACAAGATAAATTTGAAACAAGAAACAGGACAAAGGGATCAGTAAAGTTTTCCTGTAGAAGGTAGAAAGCCAGGAGGCAGAGATGAGGAGGGAAAGTAGTCCATGCTTGAATTTGTGAAAATGCCCACAGTTGGGAAATTAAACATCTTGTTTGAGGAACAGCAAGAAGGCCAGTGTCATTGGATCACAATCTATGTGGTAGAGAGGAAGTCGTAAGAAAATTAGAAAGGGGAGGGGAAGGCAGGTTATAAAGATCTTTGAACCCCAAATGGAATATTTTATATTTGATCATGGAGGTAATAGGGAGCTACTGGATTTTATTCAACAGGGGAGTGATGTGGTCAGACTTGAACTTTAGGAAGACCATTTTGATAGCAGAGTGGGCAGAGATGCAGCAGGCAGACCCACCAGCAGACTATTGCAAAAGTTTAGTCATTAAGAGATGAGGACCAGTGCCAGAGAAGAAAATGGAGGGTACTAACGTGAGATATGTTATAAAGGTAAAATCCAGAGGCTTTGGCAACAGAATGCATATGGGAGTTGAGAAAGAGTGACAACTACAGGTTTTCACTATAGGTGAAAGCTAGGTTGTGAGCTTGGGTGGATGAGAAAAAGGTCTTGCCCTGGTCAACAATAGAGAATTTTGAGATGAGGTAGGGTTTGGGGGAAAGATAATGAAACCAATTTTAAATATGTTGAGTGTAGATGTCTACTGGAAATCCAATTGGAGATATATAAAAGGCATTTGGAGATGTGAGAGTGGAGGTCAACAGAAATGTTAGGGTTGGATAAGTAGTTTTGACAATCATTAGCATAGAGATAATATGGAAAACCTAGATGAGGCTATCAAGGAGAAAAGGGTGATCAGTAGTGTCAAAGACTGCAGAGAGGCCAAGTAGGATAAGTTTTTAAATAAGGCCATGGAATTTGCTGATTAAAGGACCATTGGTAACTTTGAAGACAAGAAGTTTCAGTTGAATGATGAGGTTGGAAGGCACACTATGACAGGTTAAGAACAGAGTGAGAGGAAAGGAAGTGTAGACACTTATTGTAGACATTCTTCTTAAAAGAATCTGTCAACAAGTTTTTCCTTTTAAATTCCTCTTATACCTATCCTTCTCCATCTCCATTTTCACTAGTAAATTATGGAAATGGTGACTTAGTTGATTCCAGTCTCTCTTCCCTTTGGATAATGCTACCAGGTCAATTTCCTTTAAATAAAAAATTTTAAATGTCACTTCCCTATGACTTTACTGTGGTATTTTCATCCTGCATCAAATTTAAATTTTGCTGTTTGGCTTTATTTTATTTTTTAAATTAGTATTTTATTCCCCCCCCCTCAGTTATATGTCAAGAAAATTTTTAGCATTATTTTTATAAGATGTTGAGTTCCAAATTTTTCTTGCTCCATCCCCCCCTTCTTCTGAAAATGGTAGGCAGTTTGATATAGTTTATACATGTGTTATCATGTAAAAATATTTCCATATTAGTCACAGTTGTGAAAGAAGAAACAGATCAAAAGAAAAAAAAACATGAGGAAGAATAAGTGAAAAAATATGTGCTTTGATCTGCATCCAGAGTCCATCAATACTATATCAGGATATGCATAATATTTTCCTTCATGAGTCCTTTGTACTTCTCTTAGATCATTTTGTTGATGAGAAGAGCTGAGTCATTCATTATTGATCATCATACAATGTTGCTGATACTGTGTACAATGTTTTCCTGGTTCTACTCATTCAGTTTGTATTAGTTCATACAAGTTTTCCCAGGATTTTCTGAAATCTGCCTGTTAATAATTTCTTATTGCACAATAATATTCCATCACATTCACATACTACAGATCGTTCAGCTGTTCCCCAGTTGATGGGCATCCTCTCAGTTTCCAATATTTTGCTACTACAAAAAGGGCTGCTATAAATATTTTTGCACATGTGGGACGTTTTCCCTTTTTTATGATCTATTTGGAATATAGACCTAGTAGTGGTATTGCTGGATCAAAGGGTATGTACAGTTTGGTTGCCCTTTTGGCATAGTTCCAAATTGTTCTTCAGAATGGTTGGATCAGTTCATAACTTTACCAACAGTGCATCAGTGTTCCAATTTTCCCATCATCTCCAACATTTATCATTTTTCTTTTTTGTCATATTAACCAATCTGAGAGGTATGAAGTGATATTTCAGAGTCATTTTAATTTGCATTTCTCTAATCAAAAGTGATTTAGAGCAGTTCTTCATATGCTTATGGATAGTTTTGATTTCTTCATCTGAAAACTGCCTGTTCATATCCTTTGATCATTTATCAGTTGGGGAATGGTTTGTTTTCTTATAAATTTGATTCAGTTCTCTAAATATTTGAGAAATGAGGCCTTTATCAGAGACTCTTGCTATAAATATTGTTTCCTAGCTTTCTGCTTTCCTTCTAATGTTGGTTGTATTGGTTTTGTTTGTACACAAGCTTTTAAATTCAATATAATCGAAATTAACCATTTTACATTTCACAATGCTCTCTATTTCATCTGATCATGAATTCTCCCCCTCCCCATAGATCTGACAGGAAAACTATTCCTTGCTATTCTAATTTGCTTATGGTGTCAACTTTTATGTCTAAATCATGCACGAATTTTGAACTTATCTTGGTTCACAGTGTGAGATATTGATCTATAACTCGTTTGTATCCCTTTTCCCCCTAGTTTTCCCAGCAATTTTTATCAGATAGTAAGTTCTTATCCCAAAATCTGGGGTCTTTTGGTTTATCAAACACTAGGTTACTATTGTCATGGTCTTGTCTTGTGTACCTAATTGATTCCCTTGATCCACTACTCTATTTCTTAGCCAGTACCAGATAGTTTTGATGACTGTTGCTTTGTAATATAGTTTCAGATCTGGTATTGCCAGGCCACCTTCGTGTGTGTGTGTGTGTGTGTGCATGTGCATATGTGTATTTATAATTCCCTTGATATTCTTGACCTTTGTTCTTCCAGATGAATTTTGTTATTTTTTTTTGAGGTCTATAGAATAATTTTTGGTAGTTTGATTAGTATGGCACTTAATAGGCAAATTAGTTTAGGCAGAATTATCATTTTAATTATATTGGCCTGGTCTCCTGATGAGCAACTGATATTTTTCCTGTTGTTTATATCTGACTTTTTTTGTGTGAAAAGTATATTGTAATTGTGTTCATATAGTTCTTGGGTTTGTCTTGGTAGGTAAACTCCTAAATATTTTATATTGTTTTCAGTTATCTTAAATGGAATTTCTCTTTTTATCTCTTGGCTGCTGAGCTTTATTGGTCATTTCTGCTTGACTTTTAAGGATTTCTGTAATCTTACCCCATACTACTTATTCAGACTTATTTACTTTGTCCAACATATACTTTCCACCTGTAAAAACCTTACCATTCTTCCAAAGCTCAGTTTGAGTTATTTTCCCTGAAGCCTTGCCTGACTATTCTAAAATTATTACCCATTTTTCTGAAATGTATTTCAATGGAAAAATTTAGTTTTATTAGTGTCTACCAGGGTAGAAATGCCAAGAATGATTTAAACTTAAATATCAGTATTTGATTTGCCAAAATATTTTCTATTTCTAATCACACCCACTTAAAGTGGTGCCTGTGGAATGACATTTGTCTAATAGACATTCTTCCTTTGACAATATCTCTGGGTCTCTATCATCATTCTCATCTTTAATCTTCTTACTATTAGTGTTGTGATTTGTAAGTCATTCTTAACTCCAAATACACATTTATCCTCCATTGATATTCTTCAGATCTTCCACAATCATTTTTTTTTTACCTACACCTGGTACCATAGCTATTCTCATTGACAATAATTTATATTATTAGTGCTTCGGTTAACTTTGGTCAGAAAATAGCCTAGTCAAGTATGTAAAGGTTCAGATGAAGTGAGAATTTATGGTAAAACCTCATAGGATGAAATGTAGAAGAGTTGCAATTTATGCAGATAATTGAGAAAGAACCTATCTATACTAATGAAACCATGAGTTCACCAAAAAGTGCCAATGCGACAATCTCTTGCAAACCTTCTCTTATCTATACTAATACATTTTAATATTAGCTTTGTTTTTAAACTATTGTTAGATATTGATATGAAAGATGCATTACCAATATAGTATTGCTAAATTAGTTTGCAAAAGCAGGTTGACTTTTCACATTACTAGAATCAAAGAAAACATTTTTTCCTGCTAAGAAACATTTTTTTCTGCTAAAAGTGTGTGCCATTCTCCCACAGAAATTTTAAAGTTTTGAGACACAAAGCTGAACTTCATAATTAACTGAATCACTGCCACAGACTATCTATTCTCTGCAATAGTTTAACTTCAGGGACAAAAATGACTGAAGAAATGATAAATAGCACACAAGCAGTCTCTATTTGGATATATTTCTTCTTTCGTTCTGGTGTGCTAAATTGCTATTTCAGAGGACTTTGCTTGCTTTAACAGTCTATCATTGATTTTCTTAAATGAAATGCTTCACAGAAAGTGTGTCTGGTGCATAATTTCAGAAACCAGTAATACACATTATGGACCTGTCTTGAGACAAGTCGTCCTCTAACACTTATTTGCCCTTGAGATTTGGAAGAAATCATATCTCTAGTATTCACAATAAGGAACTAATTTAACTGAGTTCAAATTAGTTGTGAACAAATGGATTAACAAGCACCTTATTAAAATTTTAATTTACATTTCATTTATCACATTTAATAGAATCAACTTTGTTGTTTTGGGGTGGAGAGAAGGATTAATTTCCAAGTGTAACTTTGACTCCCATTAATTTCACTTGTTTTTATTGATAGTTTACATATTTACCATAATTATGTAGTCTATGTAGCATAGAAATATGAGATGCATAACTCAGAACTTTTGCTCATAATATAAGGGGGATTTAATTATCTAGCAAATAAGAACTATTCATGTTTGTTCAGCTAGTGATTTTTCTTGCCCCTGTGAAAGTGCTTAATTAGTGTAATTTAAGACCTTTGAGCCATTCAGGCTGTATTCAGCCAGAAGCCTGTTTTGATTTCTTGAGGAGTTACCTGGATTCACTGTCAGTCTTTTTGACTTCAGTTTTTTACTTATATGATTCAAAACAGAATTTTCTTTCGATTTCAATATTTCTACCTGTTTAATGGAAGTATCAATATTCTATCCATCTTACATGAGTATTAGCAAAAATTCCTATATTTTCATTTATAAAGTATTTTGGTCTCAGACCCCAAGCTGCTATGTAATTATGAAGGATTTATCCAAGCTGTGAGCATGTTTCCTGTTAAAATGTACAAGTGGTAAGTGTCAAAATGTTGTAATACTCTGGTATTTAGCCTTTTCACAGAGGAAAAAAAATTTGGAAATTAATTCTCCTTCAAATCAAAGCCCTTTTACATGAATGCTTGAACCTAAAACACTGCACTTGACTTGAATCAAACTGGAAGAGACTCAGGTCTTTCACTTCTTGACATGTCTTTAGATTTGGCTTATAGTTGTAATGATGCTCAAACTGCTGGTTCATGTGAAATTAATGATTGGTTTTGATCCATTTTCAAATGCCTATCATGAGGCCTTGATGGGCATTAAGGCAGAACCTTAATCACTTTAGAGATTCCCTTTCTAGGAGCAGGTATATTGAAGGGTCTCTGTGCCATTTTGAGAGGTAGCAGACCGTTAAGACTTTTTTCTTATTATATTATCAAAATAGTAAAAGTGATATTTCATTAAAATGAGACAAGTGATCTAATTTTAATGGCAGCTACTGTTAATGTCAGGCACCCAGATATAGTTTATAATGCTTAGTAATTACAGCAATCTCTCTTCTTTTTTTTCCCTAATTATTTCAGGGAAAAGAAGTAAAAGCATTAAGAAAGGGCACAAAAGGCAGCTCTATTGGATCTTTTTTGTAAAGCAAATAGCTTTCAAATCATTCCATTAGCTGTCATCAGAGTATAAAAAGAATTAATCAAAAATGACATCAATTTTAAGGGACTGCCAAAACCTCACTAGAAAAACAATTCCATCATAGAAAATAGAAAAATGAAGGGTACTGTCCTGGTTCAGTTAAGTGATTTTACTTTTTTTCTGTTCACACATATTATTGTTGCAGAATATTGTGTGCAAGACCAAGTGACTAAGATGTAAAGCTCATATTAGACTCAAGGCAAGAATACCAAGTCTACTGGGTTATTTTGTCATCAGATATACTATTCTCATTTAACTGAATCAGGTGTCCCTGATTTCCCTATTTTCCTGAAATGATTAATTTTTCACATGTTAGTGGTCATTTTTGTATCCAATTTAACTAGATTAACTAAGATTGTGTATCATCTACTTTCTTCTCAGTTTTAACTCTGTCCCTTATCACAGATGATAGTTTACCGCTGAAGAAAATAAAAAGAGTCAGGTAAATAAAGCTCAGGTCCTTACAAGCCTGATGACAATGGAAGGAGAGAATGAAAGATACTTTCTTCTGTTTTGTCTGAATTTAATTGCCAATCACACTTCATGCCAATCTGTAATTTCATTCAACAAATATCTATGAGCACTTTAGGCAATGTGGAATGGTGGATAAAGAACCAGCCTCAGAATTAGGAAGATAGAGCTTTAAGTCTTTTCTCTGACAATTATTGACCATATGGCCCTGGAAAAGTCACTTCACCTCTCTATGCCCCAAATGATTTCAGATTTTAAATTTAAGAGCAGTTGGTGACTTGCAGTGGTGGAGAGGGTTTCTAACAGGGAGTCAGGCAATCATAGGTCCAAAAATATTTAGCCCCCAAATGGGCAAAGTACTGTGTGCTGGGGTGAGCACAAAAGTGCTGGGGTCTAGGTGCTCTCAAGAAGAGGTAGTATGGTATAGTGAAGTGTCTTGGTTTGGATGCAAAATGACCTAAATCTGATAGTCCAACAAACTTTAATTAAATGACTATCATATATGAAGCAGTGGACTATTTTGTGACAATGGAAGTCACTTAGCACAAAGATGTTTCTTCATTGTAAAATGGCAATACTACCACCATCAACATTTAACTGGGCTGTTGTGAAGATCAGGAGAAAAAATTTATTTTAAGATTTTAAGTAATGTATACATGTCACCTATAATTTATTAGTTTATTTCCTAAATTTTTTTGAACACTTCTTCTAACAAAATACTATATATCCACACGTGACTTTATAATTTTCAAAGTACTTTCATATAAATTATCTTAACATATGCATCTTTCATCTACTTTATCCTAACATTGGCAGGGGAGATCATTGTACTTTGAATCTGGAAAACCTGAGTTCAAGTCCTGCCTCAGACACAGCAGATATGTGACCATGGGCAAGTCTCTTAATCTCTATTTCAGTTTCCTTATCTGTAAAATGGTGACAATATTTAACACCCACTTCCTGGTTCTGTACCTGACGTTCTAGAGTTAACCATATTTCTGCTACTGTCTCATCTTATAACTTCTCTTTGAGTCTGGGGTCTTTTTGCCCTGGAACATCTAACTATTCCTGTAGCTCTGGAAAAATCCTTTTTAAGGTCATTGTGAGTTCTTCCTGGGGCCTCCATTTTGTGAAGATTCCCAGGCTAGCCAGCCAACATTTCCTCCTGGGCAATATTCTTGACTTTCAGACTTTCAACCCATGCCATAAGACTTTGGGTATTTTATTCCACTTCATTTTTTGGCTCACTTTTGTGTGTTGTCTTCTCCCTTAGGATGAATGTATCTTACTGAGGACAGGGATTGTCTTTCTCTTTTGCTTGTATATTTATCCTGAGCACTCAGCAGAGTGATTGGCACATAGTAAATGCTTAATAAATACTTCCTTCTATCCTTCCTTCTGTCCTTTCTTTCTTCCTTCCTTACTACCTATCCTTTGTTTCTTCCTTCATTCCTTTGTTCCTCCCTCCTTCCTTTCTGTTGACTTGTAATGGCTTTCTATCCTTCTTATACTTGAGCACTTGTATTTTTTTGTAATCCAAACTGAACATTTGATAATTATTCTTATTAACTTTCATTTTAGTAGATTTGGCTCTTTGATCTATCCTGATGTCACTTAAAAATTCATGTTACTATTGTCCTCCAACTTTGTGTTATCTACAGATATGATAAATATATGTCCATGTCTACATCCAGACCATTTAAAAACACTGGACAAGGATAGATCCCTGGAGTGCTCCACTAAAGACCATTCTTTGGATTGGCATCATTTCATTATTGAATACTCTTTGAGTCTAGTTGTTAACTAGTTCTGAATATACACAAATACATTCTGGTCTTGCCTATATCTTTCTGTCTTCTCTGTAAAGATAGCATAAACAATTTTTTCAAATGCTTCACTAAAATCAGATATATTATGTCTGTGAATTTCTCCAGATCTGTCTAACAATTTCAGAAGAGGAAAAGTGATTGTCCTTCCATGATTTATTCTTGGTTCAGCTATGTTGGTTTCATAGTCATGATGATACATCAAACTCAACATGTTCAAAATGAAATTCTTCATCTTGCTTTTTTAAACAAACTCCTCAACCTCTCTGGTTCTGTTTATGGCAAATTAAAATATGTTTCTTCTCCTTCACCTGCCATATCCATTCACTTGTTAGCTTCTGTTGATTTTATGACCATAATATTTCTTGAATCTGTCCCCTTCCTTCTACTCACATTGCCCTATCATCTCATGCCCAGGCTAATGCATTTGCTTCCTACCTGCCTTGCCCTTCCTGCCTCCAGCATTTTTCCTCACTAGTTCATCATTCACATAACTGCCAAAAGAGTGCCACTAATGCAAAAGTCTGACCATATCATTCCTAAGCTTAAAAATCTTTACTGACTCCCTGTCGAAGAGGAATTCCACCCCTACTCCAATTCATATTGTCCCAGGAAGCCTATAGACTTCATAAAAGCATGGAGCCTCAGAACTCAGATGAGATTTACATAGAATCCTCTACAAGGGGAGAAACAGGACTTCAGAAAGCCAGGAATTATAAAATGCCATTTTGCTACTTGTGTCCTCAACGTGTGTACTTTGCTTCCTTTTTTACTGAAATTATTTGCCCATTTCCCCCACAGACTGTGTGTATAAGTAAGAGAACATGCCTGAGATTTTTTTGAGAGGTGTTTTGTAATTATAGTTTTGGTCGTACTGTATTAGTTAATACTTTTGCTAAAATCTAATTGTCTGACTAATAGAGGGAAGCATCCTAGAAAGGACATGAATGATAGCACTAGAAAACTAACACCTCAAGGGTATCTCTAGGACCCTGAGAGTAGTATTCACGTGCCTTTGGAGAACTGGCCTGCTAATGTAAATGAAATTTAGGAAAGTAATTACAAAGTGGCTGACCTTGGATACATGACTGTCTTCACTTAGGCAATTGTAGCAGCAAGCACCCCAGCATCCCCAAGGTGGCTGCCAGCACAGGTTCTTAGGCCTGTTTTGATAAAGGAAAGCAACTCAAAATGGGTTAACAAGCTTACTTTAATCAGCCAAATATGTATTGTTTACCTTGTTCAGGGGAAAAAGGTCAGCACCCTGAACTTCAGAATACACAGACAGAATTATCAAGACAGAGAAACAGATCAAGTAGACAGTTTCCAAACTGTCCAACCATTACATCCATACCAAATCAACATCTGGGTTTTTCAAAGCCAAGGGGGGGGGCTCTCAACAACGGCTTCCCATAGTTTCATCTGATCAAATCACAGAACACTTCTCAAAGTGAGCCCCAAAACAAAGCTACACATCAGGGCTTATATAGCCTTCTCCTGGCTCAGAGAATGTAACAACCTTATTGACTCAGTGGCCAATCAAAAAGTATCTACTGAAAAACAAGCCTCCCACCCCAGGCTCCAGGTCCACTTTAGCCTAGGGGCAGGGAAGATCTTAAAAATTTACATTCCCATTACATTTGGCCCCAAGATCTTTCATGCCCATAGCATAGTCAATTTACTTTTGAATTAGCAGTAAACATCTCTTAGGTCACATTTTCAAGATACAGAACTAAAGTTACCAAAGTGGCCACAGGGCCTTAAACAAACACAAAGTACATAGCATTAGCACCTCAATTCAAAACAAGAGTGCAAATAAAGTTCTCTTGGGTGGAGGGGGGTGTCCTTGCCCTCACACAGTTCCAGCCCCTGCTTGTACTTGGAAAGTACAGAGAGGGGGCTGGGCAACAAAACCAACAAGGTGGGGTCCTTGGGGGTCCAAGGCACTTCATCCCACCCACCATAGTCACAAGTCCATCCTCCCCCTGGGTCCCAAACTGTGGGATACAGCAAGGAAACACATTCAGTGCCCCTGCTTTGCTGCTCAGTTCTTATCTTTTCCTGTGGCTGAATTCCAAACTTCTAGGTTCCTTCTCCTCCCGCAGGTGGCAGCTGCTCCTGGCTTCTGCACAGGTTCCGATGCAGGCAGCTCACCATTCCTGCTCTCAGCTCAGCGAAGTCTGCATGCAGGCCATTCTTCTCTCCTGGTCCATGGCTCCACAGAGTCACAGCTACCACAACTGGAAAACAAACAATTATCCCAGCCCCCATACCTTTCTTTTACTCTACAGATCCTGTTCGTGATGCTATTACCTCATTGTTATTTTATTTTATTTTTTTTACAACTCATACTGTGCCCTGAAAATGATTCTGTCTTTTATACATCAAATAGTATTCTAATACCACTAACACATATCATAAAAAACCAAATCCCACCAAGGAAAAGTTTTCACTTTCCTTTATCAGAGACAAATTACAGTGGCAGCCCAGTATACAGCATACCAACATAAGCACAGCAATGAAAATAATCACCAGCCCCATTTTGGGGTTTACTGATAGAATTCTGGGGAACTCTCCACACAAATACTTGACAGCTAAGTTTCAAGAGTTTAAAGTAATGTGTCTTAAGACAGGATCAGCTGATTTTGGTTGAATAGGCTTTAGGTAAATTAGTTTTAGATAAATGAACCTTGACTTGGCTTTAACTCTTTTTGACCTTTAGAAAGAACAGTGGTTTTTAGAATCAGGAGAGCAAAGTTCAGTTTGTCATTTTCCATTGGTGTGACTCTATTTTAATTGTAGAATGCCAGAGCTAGAAAAGATCTCAGAAATCATCTAGTCCACTACCAATTCCTTTTACACCTGAGTAAACTGAGGCTCATAAGGATAAAGTGACATGATAGAGATCACATAGTTCACAAGGAGTCAATAACCAAATCACTTTGCCTTAGTTTATCTATCTATAAAATAAAGATAATACCAATACTACCAATTTCACAGATAAATTTAGTGTTTCCATTTTGCATGTTCACCCAGCATTAAAAACCAAGAGTTTAGTCACATGATTGACCTGTATTGCTTAGAATCAAACATTGATTGCACCTGGAAGAGTATACTAATCAATTTGTTGCCAGTTTATCTCAGCAAAATGCTTACAAAATAATTAGTATCTTTGTATTCTTCAAGAGTATTTTTATTATAATTACGTATTTTTTATACCAATATCCATTATGTATTCTTACTGCAACGATCTATGATGCTATCTATGTGGCTACTCTTTCTGTCATTGAAGACTTCAAACTTTTTATCCTCAGGAACTGTGTCAATGAATGAAAACACATTCCTCTGGTCACCAGCTTTCTGTATAAGTCTTTCTAAATGTAACTTGTCTGGAATTTTGACTATTCCATCTTTGTGTCTGTACTCAAGGACTTTCTTGCTTTGATAGACCCTGCCTGAGCTTGTGTTTTGCTGGGATAGCTTTTGGAAATCTAAAGTTGCTTTCTTATGAAGCATTGGAGTAGGACTTTAGTGGGAAACTCAGTTATGGAAATTTAGGCAAAATCAGGAAGTTTGGGGACACAAAGGCATGTTCTAGAATAAGAATTCTTAACCTTTAAATTTCTTTTTTCTGTCATGAGCCCCTTTTGGCTGTATGGTGAAGCATATGGTTCCCTTCTCAGAAAATAAATGATTTGAAAAGTATAAAACAAAATTCATAGAATTGCAAGGGAAACCAATTACATTAAAATTGTTTCTTTGCATATCTATCTATCTATCTCTCAATTTTTATACTAAGTTTCTGGACCCCATATTAAGAACTCTTATTCTGAAAGAAAGGTAAGAGTATAGATTCTGTTAACTATAGTGATATTTCATTGTTCTTTGTTTAGTGGAAAGATCCTGTACTGTTGGGGTCCCAGTCCCAACTCCAGCCTTATCTTACCTTATACCAGGTCTTTGAACATCTCTGGCTTCTTGTCTCCAAGAAGAACTTACACCCACAGAACACCCAGGACACGGAAAGTATGATGCAAAGCTGTTTATTTGGTTACATCTTAACAGCACCACAAGCAAGCACAGGAACAGGCACAGGAACTAACTCACTTCCAGACGGAACTGAAACTAACTGAACTCCCTCAACTCACTTCCTCCACTCCCAGGCAGAGCTGGAACTAAGCAGGAACTAACTCACTTCCTCTGTCTCCCCTATTTATAAGCCTTGTGGGGCACGCCTTGCCGGGCCAATCATGTTCTTTCCCGAGTACGTTGTAAGAGACCAAGGAGCAACGTCCTTCCCGGAAGTCCTTTACGCACTGCCATGCAGAGTATCACTCTCAAGTCACTGCACCCAAAACTCCCTTGTCCCTGGTTGGTTAACCCCCAGGCAAAGCTGTCCCAACAACGTCCCTCAGAAAGCCATGTGCACCCCCTCCGGCTACCCCTTTGTCACCTGTCATGTGGGAGCCAATCGTGCACTCTCCCGAGTGCAGGGCAAAGGAGTATGTGTTAAGAGGAGTCTGTGTTTATGGGGCATGCTCAGTGCCACATTGGCCTTCCCCAACCCAGCAGAGTCAGCCACCACGACCCTGCTCTCAATGCCATGTCGGCCTTTATGGCCCGGCAGAGTTGGCCTCTATATCTGCAAGCCCCTGCCCCTCAGAGGTCACGTGCACTCCCTCTGACATCTTGTGACTGCCGCAATGTCTCTCACACTCATGGCTCTAACACTGTACCATTTTTATCTCCAATGATAGTTAAACAGTATTGTCAGCTATGCATGTCCACATATTCATTACAGATTTAGAACAAAAAGAGTCATAGCAAAAATGACTGTGAATAGACTACTTGTACATAAGAAACAGAGGAATCACCATTAAGACATTTATTTCCACATTCACTAACCTACCAGGATGTATCTGTACATAATCAGTTAGATCTGGGTTCTGGTTGCTGCTAAGCAAACTCAGACATTTTTCTGAGGAAAAGTAGTTCACCATAATTCTAAAGTTATCTGTAATGATGAGGCCAGGACAATTAGGTGACACAGTGTATAGAGTGTCGGGCTTGGAGTCAGGGAGACTCATCTCCCTGAGTTCCCTGGGCAAGTCACTTAACCCTGTTTGCTTCAGTTTCCTCATTTGTATAATAAGGTGGAGAAGGAAATGGCAAATCACTCCAGTATCTTTGCCAAGAAAACCTCAACTGGGATCATAAAAGAGTTGGACATGACTTAAACAGCTGAACAATAGCAAGAAAATTATTGTTTCCATTCTACAGATGAGGAAACAGGTTCAGAGAACTAAAATGATTTGACCATGATCACAATGGGATTTTATAAACATTAAAAGCTAAGTCTATATGAGTTAGAATTTGAACCCAGGTCTTGCTGACTCCATTGTTTCCATTAGTTATGCCGTGTTACCCCTTAGCTATCACAGCTGGCTTTCCAAAGAATTTAATTAATGACAAATGTAAGCCAAAGAGGGTGAAATGACAGTACAAGATCATGGATAATGAGTTTGGAATGTAGCCAATTAATCAGCACTGAAGTAGAATTTTTTCCCACATAACTTCAAGTTTACATACAGAGCACTTACAGACAATAGAAGTATCCTGAAGCCATAGACATTTGCTATTCAGTAAATTGTGTTGGAACACCCCTTAAGAGAGCAGAGATGATAAACATTTGAAAGTAAAAGTGAAACATGACTCCTAGAAGTCTCTGTTAGGCTGAAGTGGTGGGGGGAGGGGATGAGAAATAAAGCAACTGACAAAATTAGAGCAAAAATTTCATTATTTCAGGTATTATTCTTCAGGATGTATGTTGCTATGCATATCAAACTTTTGATATGGAATTATAATGAAAGATTGAAAAGAAACATGTAAGTATTCATGATTCCAAAGAATAAGAGGAATTAGAGGAAAGAATGCCTATTTTTAATTTAGAAGAAATGACTTCATATGTTTAATAAATGGTACTGGAAAGGGTGGTCAGGGAGGCTGTGTCATAAGAGAGGAGCCAGATCTCAGTGATAGCTAGAAACTGGAAGGAATGGGAGAGGAAAAGATTTAGGATTAAGGGAAGTTTGTGGCCTATGGAACCATTCCACAGGGCACAGTGGAAGTGGGTGGGGGGGATGATTTTTGGTTGGAACTTTGGTGTAGGAAGGTTGAGGGATAGGGAAATATGGAATCGGGTAGTGGATAGGGTTTGAGTGATGGGGTTTGGATGATAACCTATAAGAACTCAGAATCACTGATGTTTAAGATATGATCAAGTGTGAGAATGTTTATCATTTAGTAGAAGGCACCACTTCTCTTCCAAGAGGAAGCTGGAGATCACTCTGGGGGCAATTGCAGCAAGATCTAGAAGGCATAAAGTCAGATGGTCAAATGGTGTATCAGCAAACACCCTAGCATACCCAGAATGTCTGCTCATACAGGTTTTTTGATTTGCTTTTCTAAAGGATAGCAACTCAAAAGGGGTTAAAAATCGGTGTGTGTGTGTGTGTGTGTGTGTGTGTGTGTGTGTGTGTGTGTGTGTATCATTTACTTAGTTCAGGGGAAAAAGTCAGCACCCTGAACTTCAGAAAATGCAAACAGAAATTACAAGCAGACAAAAAATACAGAAGAGAAAATAACACAATTGGATGGACCAACAGACAGGGCTTCATTACATACATATAGTGTTAGTTACCAGAGAGAGAAGCACCAACATCTGGGTTTTCAAAGCCAGGAGGGTGGTCTATTGAAAAACAAGCCTCCCCTAAACAAGCTTCTCTTTTTGGTCTCCAAGTGAGACCCATTAAGGGGCAGGGAAGATCTTCAAATTCCCTTACCATTACAAATGGGAGGCCCAGTTTCTCTACTACTAGTCTTTCCCAAGCCTGGAGATTAGACAGGAAATGGTGCAGCAGGCAATGGAATTCTATTTACTCCTCCTTGACTTTCCTCTTCTGTTCCTTTAAGGGACAGGAATAGTAAGAGATGGAAGACCTAGGCACAGATGGGGAACCTGTGACCTCAAGGCTTCAGGTTCACCTCTCCTGACTGCTAGTGTCAACAGGAAGGTTGCTCTTCTTTGTGGCCTCTCTCCCCATCTCCCATCACAATTGGAAGATCAGTCAGGCAGCAGAAGGTAGAAGTTGCCTCATACAGATACAATAGAAGTCACCCCCTAGCATCCTTCCCTCAGGGTACATGAGCAGCAGGAGATGGAAGGTTTATGATCAGAGAGCTGACTTTTGCCTTTTTTTGTCTCCAGTCTTAGCACTTAATAAATGCTGATTGACTGACTGTTTATACCGTGTTTCCCCGATAAGAAGACCTATCCCGAAAATAAGCCCTCCCCTTACTGTGTAAGATTCCTCTAAAATAAGCCCTCCCCCGAAAATAAGCCCTATTGAGATTGCTACTGTAGTGAAGGTGATCCCCTGCGCTACACACTACATTACGGTACCCTCTGTATGCACCGTCCCCCCACCCCTGTGAAACGCACACCGCACTCCGAGCTGCATCCAATCAGAGCTGCAGCAGTGAGCGCGTCATCCTGTTCTTCCCCAGTGATTTGCTTATTAAATAAAGGTACATTTTTTTGTTCACATTTACCTGTTTATTAAAATTGCTGTCAATGTTCATTAAAATAAGCCCTCCCCTGAAAATAAGCCCTTTGGTGTTTTTCTGACCAAAAAATTAATAAGACAGTGTCTTATTATCGGGGAAACACGGTATCAAGTCAAAATCTGTCACATGTAAATTCTACTGATGATTTCTTGTTCTGTTCTTTGGGACCAAATAAAATGAAACATTTTTCTCCTAATGACTAACCTTTAAATATTTAGAGTCTATAGTCACATCATCAAAGTCTCTTCTCAAGGCTAAACATCCTTAAGTTCTTCTAACTGATTGACCCGTGACATGATTTTGATTCCTCTCAACTTCCTTTTTGCCCTTTTCTGACCTCTTTGTAGCTTGTTAATTTTATTCTAAAATATGACACCCCAAACTGAATGCATTGCCCGCAATGTGGGGCAGAGTACAGTGGGCCTATAAACTCCATTGTTTTGGACACTATTTAAAAACTTACCCACTTTAGTACTTACATTCATAAATCTTGCATACTGTTATTTCTAGGACTTAGCACAGTGCCTGGTACGTAATAGGAACTTAACTGTTTTTTGATTGACATTCTTCTTCAACTTAAAAAAATCTCATATACCTCATAAACAATTTCAAATTAATAATTAAATCTATAGACCTTATAAAGTTTTGGAAGTGGAATGAAGAAGCAGCAAAGCAAATGGCTAGAGCCCAGATAGTTTGTATAGGGAGTACCAACAAATTCAAAGTCAAAATCTCTAAAACTCTTTCCAGAGTGAGGCAGTATGGTATAGTAGGAAGAGTATGGGTTTTAGAGCCAGAGAACCTGATCTGTCAGTCTTGGCTCTACCCCTTACTAGATTGCGACACTGGGCAAATCATCAATTCCCTCATCTTAAAATGGCAAAAATTAACTAACTACTTCAGAGTGTAGTGGTGAGGAATATACAGTGATTGAAGACTAGGCATATGATTATTATTCCAGTTGTAAAGTTCTATAAATCATATCACTGGAAGATAGTTTACTATAACTCTATAAAGGATTCTGATATGATAGGGTAAGTCCCTAGATAATCAGTTGTTTGTTTTCAGTGACTCCAGGGCCAGTGGCATTAGGTCTGAATCTGGGGAAATGACTGACTACAAGCCAGTTCTATGATGTGTCCTTATGATAGAGTAATAGGCTCCATCCCTCTTAATTTTCAAAGGACTTTTTCCCTCAGAACACACCATATCTTTGGATGTGAATATTTTGTTCTAGGGAATAAAAATACCTCTTCATGCCCATCAACACTAAACCCCTGTAGCACCAGCATAATATTCACAGAGCCGATGGCGACTGTAAATATGCCAGCATAGTTCTCAGTCACAAAATATTACAGACCCTCTATATAGAAGAAAGAAGCAAAACATTTATTCAGACACCAGAATACCAAATCTCAACACCGGAAAGCTGAATCTGTCAGAGTAACATAGAAGTTAATTCACTATAACACAGCATGAAGCCACACCATCCTTTAGCCTTCCCACAAACACTCACAAGCCTAGCTGTCTCCCTGTATTCATCTTCTCTCTCCCACCATCTAGCTGCTCTGACTCCCAGCTTCCTATGGGTTCTGCTCCACCCTTCAGCAAGCTTCTCCCACCACAGGATCCATGTGATTACATTCAGCCTATTAGGGGGCAGGGAAGATCTTCAAATTCTCTTGGGCCTATTAAGGGTCAGGGAAGATTTTCAAATTACCATTACCATTACAACACCACCCCCTCCCAAATATTAATTTCATAGTCAGTTGTTCTTGACCACTAGGCTGAGTCTAGAAGCTTAAATGGGTCCTAAATGATTTTCTACCACTGGCATTTTCTCTGGAACATTTTACAGAAGATTTGTAGCTTAGGGTTCTCTGTCACCCAGATTGCCACTCAGCCTGCTCACACAGCATATTTTGATCTTAATATATGTTTTGGATGAGATTATCAAATGAATCATAAATACTGGTGTGACATGATCCCAGGTCTATCCCCACCTTAAAGTAGAAGCAAAGGCTTTTTTCTCATCAAAACCAAAAAATAACATATAATTGCCCTTTAAAACTTCTGTGGGAAGACTAATTTAACAGTGGCATGTCACTTAAATACATGTCATTAGAGGCATGTGATGTTAAAAATATTCTATATACTCTTCTCAAATGAAGCCAAGAAGTCTGCCACCCTAGTCTCACTAAAATCAAAGTTTATGCAGCTGCATCAACCTTCTCATATGTAAATTTGGCTTCCTGTCAGGCAAACTAACTGAGCACATCGCAAAGACTTTAATTTAACTTTTAGAAAGTAAAACTAGGTCATTATTTTTTTTAAGGCTTTATGGAAATGTTAACAAGATAGAAATGTTTTAAGGTTTGATAGTGGTCCTGGATGTTTGGCCACACTAAGCTGAAATCAAATAGAAGGAAAGAAAAGTGATATATAAGAGAGGGAAAATAGAAAATATCATGTAGCTGTTGAAAGACTTTCAGGGCTATGTAGTATATGGTATATTCCCTGACAAGTGACATCAATGGTTTTGTTAAATTAATAGTCTTGAGAAAATGGTATATATTTATGCTTAAAGTTTATGTTTCATTAACTCTTGCTACAATTTTATTTTTAGATTCACACTTGTTTTAAAGAAATTATATTATCCTCATATATTTAGTAAATAATTGGATTTCTGATCAATTCAGTACACTTACTAGGAATACTAGACTATAGAACTGAGTTCTATACTTATATGCATTATTCTACTCCATAACAGTTAAGAGAACTGCATATGGTCTAAAAAGAAAAATTAAAATTAAATATAGTGTTCCTAGACAGTTCAACCTTATTTCACTGACAGATTTCATAGTCAGTTTTGGCTGTCAGAAATATATCTTGCTTTATGGAACTGATTGCCTTTTGCAATGCTGTTTTCAGCCCTGAATTCTTCCTTCCCCCAAAAAACTCCCCCCTCCTTGCCCTGTGAATTTTCTAAACCCATGTCAATAGAGAAAAAATCTATGAGGTTCTAACAAGCTGTATGTCATTTAAGTATAGTCCAGATGATAAATTATTCCTTCCTCTGTGAAAATCAACTTATCTAAGTCCATATAGACTTATTATCATCAGTAGTCTGGCCACTAGGTGAAGAATTCTTTGGCTAAGAAACCCATCAAATGAACAAAAATATAAAAATGCCCCTTAGTCCTTTATGTCTCCCTTCTACTCTTCAGTGATAGTGTAAAGGGGGGAGGGGATGTCAATATTAATAATCAGTAACCTTTTTATGCTTCTTCAGGGTTTGATAAGTGTTTGGTGTTGCTGTTGTTATCGGTTTGTTTGTTTTTACCCCCATGGCAACTCTATGAGGTAAGAAAGGCAAGCATTAGTATTCCCATTTGGCAAATGAAATTGAAAAAGGAAAAAGTGATTTCCCCATTGTTCCACAGTTAGCACATGTTTGAGACAGGATTTGAACACAAATATCTTGACTTTAAGTTTAGCCTTTATTCACTATGCAACGAAGCCCAAGAATAACACCTTTTTGATCTATAAATGATGATTTAGCTGTTGGTAATAAACATATGATATCTTTGTTCCAAAACCTACAATTGTGCATACTATTGGAGGTGCTGAACTATATCAACATTGTCATTCTTAACTAAAAATGAACCCAGAATATAATTAAAATGAAGTGGGCTGATCAATTAATGGGAGTACAAGAAAACAGATGGATAGCCATAGAATTTTAAAAGGCCCAGAAGAAAGCCTGTATTACCTTGGATAGATGCTCTATGGTGAATTTATAGAAGTATATAGTTACAAACTAACCACAGTGAGAAAATATGGATGAATTGCAATTTGTACAATAGGAGAACATACTCTGTAGACCTCCACCTTCCCCTTACTCCACCAAAAAAACACAAATCTGTTGATATGTTCAAATATGTAGTGTTTTAGTGGAAACAATAACATTATGCAGGGACATGCTTATGTGTAAATCTTGTGGTTTTACTTCTCTTTCTCTAAAATTCCTTAAATAAAAATTGATGGAATTGGATTAAATGTCTAAGGATTTTCCAGGTCCCCAAAATGTTGATTCTGTAGCTGAGGGAATAAGATACTGTAATGCCAATGCTATCCCCATAGTAGCTGCTATGAATATGCTGTATATTTCCAGGGTAGATTTGCAAAATATAATAAACTCTCTTCCTCAAAGACAAAATCAAAATATTTATTTGGGACATTATTAGAATACCAGGAGGTAAGATTTAACAGGGTACTCCTTACTAATCCAGAGAGAGTAGACATCTTTGCCTCTAGGCAAATTCCTCCCTTTGCCCACTCACAGCTTGTTTTTCTCTCTCTCTGCTCTACCTGGTCTCACTCACTGCTTGTACTCTCTCTCTTTCTCTCTCTCTCTCTCTCTCTCTCTCTCTCTCTCTCTCTCTCTCTCTCAAGCTTCTCCCACACTGAGCTCCATGTGATTCAGGCTCCATGTGTTAGACCTATTTCCTTAACATTATAAATTCTATAACTTTGTCATAAGAAAATGCTAATCAATCAATAAATTAAAGTTCATTGCTTGCCATGTGTCAAGAACTTTGCTAGGCACAGCACATTCCTTCCCCTGCTTCCATTCTTTGGGGGGGGAAAGAATGAAGAGAAAATGGGAAATGATGACAGAGGATTTTGAAATGTAGAAAAGGGAAGAAGGAGCTTTTTTTAATTGTAAAAGGATTAAATAAGATGATGGAACAGCTCCTTTGGGAGGAAGTGATAGAATTAACTGGGGGAGGAAATGATTGCCTTTCTGCAGTGAATGCCCAATTGAAATTAGTTAACATAAATTTGTAGTGCAATGAGTTTCATGGTTTCTTTCAGCTCTGTTCAGAAGCAGGTGGATGGAAAAGGTGGATGGTGTTAAACCAAGGTTGGAGTTTGTAAAGAAATAAAAAAGAATTCACCAAAAGTGAAAGGTATTTGAGAGTAGAGGACCACTTATCATTAAATTGGTTAACCATAGAGTATGGATTGGAAAAGGATGGAGGTGAAGACAGAACAGAGGTGATGACAGTATTGAGAGATGGAGGGACTGAAGGTCACAGCAAGGTTGAAGAATATTTAGGAAGAGTTACACAAATAGATATGGGTGTGTATTAATTTATGGTCAGGTAGAGGAATTTCAGAATTCTTGATCACAGAAATGGAAAAATAATTGTTGGTGATAAGATCAAGATTGTGACCATCCTTGTGTGTGACTGATGTAGAATGGCTAAATTGGCTATGAGAGTTAAGGATAATGAGGAATTGAGCAATGGCGTGATAGTAGTGCAGTAATATATGTGTCGTAGTTCCTTAGAGTAAGGGTAAAAATGGTAGTGGAGAGGAAGATAGTGGAGAGGAAGAAGTGAGTTAGTCACTGAGTTCTTTGAGAAAGGAGGCATAAAGAACAAGGGATTACAAGATAACTTTCACCAGGATCTGGATTGTACGGTATACTTGGACAGAGTTATCCTCAAGTGAAAAATTAGAGTGATATTGGCAGATAAAGAGTTGGCGATGAGATGCAAGGAGTATTCTAACTCCCTCTCTAGGACCAGTATTTTGGGTGTTACAGTATAAGATGCTGGTTACTGATTGTTGTCCTTTGTTCTGGAAGAGAACCAAAATGACATCACTATGCTAGAGTTGTTTCAGTGTGTCCAGTTGTGGCTCGTTACACTAATATGAACTCAGAATGTTCTACCACAGGTCAGGTACAAATAATCCATGTGAACATTTGGAGTGGATTCTCTAAATTTGCACATATTGCATTTCTTTTGAGCTATTTCAATTCTGCCTCCCTCATAGAACACAGCACTTTCTCTGATGTGAGCATGCCATACTGAGTGGTCTCATGCTAGTGTCTCCCACCCATGTCACACAATCAACTACAGATTTCTTAAGAGAGATCTTGAGAGTGTCCTTCTTCTGTCCACCATGTCAATGCTTGCCCTGTTTAAATTCTCCATAAAACAGTCTTTAGGCAAGCATACATTTTACATTCACACAGTGTGGCTAGCCCATTGGAGTTGTGCTCTCTGAAGTAGAGTTTGAATGCTTGGCAGTTAAATTTGAGAAAGGACCTCAGTGTCTGGTATCTTATCCTTCTAGGTGATCTTCAGAATCTTCCTAAGACAATTCAAATGGAAGCAAGTCAGTTTCCTGGCATGGCATACTGTCCAGGTGTAACGTAATGCCAAGGGAAGGCAACTTCCCAAGGTTCAAAATACCAGCATAGGTGCTCTCCATTTTACTCAGTGACAAATTAAGAACAGAGAAGATCAAAACATGACATCATTCAAAATACAGCATTTACTAAGTGGGATTAAATAATCTCTAAGTACTACCCCACCCCAGGACCTTACATTCATTCAATCAATTACAAAGTCCCAGTTCTAAATACTACTCCATCACTAGGCTGTACCTTCATTTAGTCCATCACAAAGCCCCTCTTCTCAAATGGAAATTAGTTTCCAATCATAAGTAAAGTACATTCATTTGTTCAATCATAGAACACAAAAAGGCCAAAAGTTCCCCACCCCTGGATCACAATTGAATCTACCCCAGAGTTACAACAAGTTTAAGCACAGCACTTAATACCCAAATGGAGGTCTTTTCTTCATCTTGACAGGAGGCAAGTTCTCAGCAATCTTTGTTCCTGGGGAGACAAAGCTTAGCAAGGCCACAAGATACATTGCCAGTCTCTTCATTAATTCATCCTCTGTCAGCAGAACAGTCCTAGGACCCCTGAAAACATTAGCAAAACCCTCTCCCAGGATTTCTGTAAACATACAAGAAGAAAATCCTTCTTCAGGGCTTCTGAACCAACAGAAAGGTTCCCAGACTCCTGCAACAACAGCACTGTCCTTCGCCAGTGGACAGTATTCACTCTCTGTCTGCAGAATAGTCTCAGGAGCTCTTAACCAACAGCCAGGTTCCAGGACTTATTCAACAACAGAACTGTCTTTCACCAGTGGACAAATCTGGCAAAACAACATCAAAACAGACAGACAAAGTACCAGCAAAACAGCCATGTCTCCTCAGTCCTTGGCAGCTCCGGGGGCAGGTCTCAAAAGTCCAGGGCAATTCAAAGTGGCCCTCAGCAATCCTCTCAGTCTCTCTCTGCCTCCACGAGGGTGCTGCTTCTAAAAAGTTCTTCTGCCTCTCTCTTGTCTCTCCAAATCTGTGTCACCAGCTCCTCCCAATTCAGCACTCTCTTTTCAAGTCAACAAGTCCATCCCACAGATGGGATTAACAAGCTCTGGGTTTTAACACAATCAAACCAAAAACCAAGCCAATACAGGGGGATCTTTATATTCCATTACTATCACACCAGGTTTCACAGATATATAGCAATGAGTTCAGCACAACAGCTCTGTAGACCTTCAGTTTGGTAGTCAGTCTACTATTTCTTCTCTCCCACACTTTCTTTCAGAGCCTCCCAAATACTGAGTTAGCTATGGCAATGCTTATGTCAACCTCATTATCAATGTGTACATCCTTGGAAAGTACACTGCCAAGGTAAGTGAACTTAACCACAGCATTCAGATCTTCTCCATTTGTTGTAACTGATAGTTCCACATATGGATGATGTAGTGGCTGATGGAGCAACTGTGTTTTCTTGGTGTTGATTGTTAGGCCAAAATTAGCACAAGCAGCAGAGAATTGATCCATACTTTGTTGCATCTCAGTTTCAGAGGCTGTATTGAATGCACAACCATCTGTCTGCAAAAAAAAAAATCATACACCAATATTCCCTCCGTTTTGGTCTTGGCTTGTAGCCTTTTCAAGTTGAAGAATTTGCCATTAGTGTGATAGCTGACCTTGATGCTGTGTTCAAGATGCTACCACTGCTAAAAAGGATCACCAGGGCACAATATTTGGCTCTATATCTGTGAAGTGTGAAGCACTATGGTCTTCAAAAGACTAAAGTTTAGGATTACCCACAGAGCAGTGGAGAAGTATAAGGTAAGTGTGATCATACAATGCAAAGAATTATGAAGAAATGGTGTAATAAAAAGGTGTCAAACTCCTCAGTGTCCTTGTGAACCAGATTAAAATGTAATTGGGGAATGATTAACAAGATTAAAATGCAATAAAATATAATTAATGATTAATTTATAGTTTTCTAAATCAATATGGAGGCAGCTAGGTACTCAGTGAATAGAGTACCAGGCCCAGACTCAGGAAGATCTGAATTCAAATCTGGCCTAAGACACTTACTGGCTGTGTGACTTCACATGTGCAAATCACTTAACCCTGTTTCCCTCCTTTTCCTCATCTGTAAATAAGGATGGAGAAGGAAATGGCAAACTACTCCAGTATCTTTGCCAAGAAAAACCCAAATGTGGTCATGAAGAGTCAGGCATGACTGAAATGACTGAAGAACAAAAAGCATTATGAGAGTCACAGGGATTTTTTTCTGATTGAGTTTCACACAAATGTATAAAGGATGCCATGAAATACATGCATAATTGCAAAAGAAGATATATTGGTCACATTGAGAATAAAGGGTAACTGATGGATAGTCAATATTCTCCATTTAGTACCCTAAAGAGGTCAAGTAGGTTCCTAATCTGTTGGTTGTCTCCTTGTGGTGACTTTCTGAGAGGCATATAGTCAAAATTCTCACTGGATGGGGTGGGATAAATGATTTATGATCAGTGTTATTGAAGTGGAGGAATACTTTTTTCTTTTAAAGCTCTTTTTCATGTTCAACCAATATCTTTACTCTCCCTGGATTTTAGATAGATTTATCATGGGACAAGAGAAACTTAAAGATAAAGAGTTTAGCTAAGCTGGGGGAATCTGTTAATATAATATAATTGTGGTAGCTCAAAAGGAATATCCGATGTGTGAATTTAGAGACATCTCCATTCCAAATGGTCATACAGACTATTTGCGCCCAACATGTAGTAGAGCCTTCTGAGCTCATATTGATCTGATCAGTCACAGTAGGACACACTGTACATTACCCCAATATAGTGATGTAATTTTGGTCTTCTTTGATTAGGAAGGGCAACAACTAATGGGTCTATGAAAGCATAGTTTTAAGGTCAATAGGTCAGTTAACATTTGGAGGAGAAAACAAGCCTAAAAGTCTGGATGAGTAAGTAAAATATGTTGAGGGAGATGCCTTATTTTTTTCTCACCACTAGGAAACACCTTTATGGATGATATGCAATTAGGTAAAGGGTACCTTAGCTGTCAAAAAAGTTCTATGCTTTCCAAAGTGATTTATTTATTTATGTGGTAGTTTGATAGATTATATGCCCATATTATATTATCATGAGTTATTTTTTAGTAATAAAGTGTCAGGTTTCAAAATTTCTTTGAAACTGCCATAACTGGTTCAGAAAGAATATTTCATAATAATATTCCCAATTCAAAGTTTTCTACAAGCATAACCTTCATTTTTCATAGTCTTTTCCAAGGGCTAATAGAACAGTATTACCCCATGAAGTATATTCTGATATTTTGTGGGGGGAAAATGATTTCTAGTTCCTCCCTTAAGTGTACTTTTATCCATCTCCCTCTTGTGTTTTGACTTTCAACTAAGATCATAAATTCATCTATCTGGGGCAAATATAACTCTTAAGTACATTTCCTAATATATTGTTGATGCTCAGTACATGTTAAATAATGATTTAAATAATCAGGAAAAAATAACTTAGTCCCCTGGAAACATTATTACGTTTCACTCTGCTTTAGATTACATGTCATCATACTGGTATTACATGATAGCTGGATGATTTATGGGTTTTCAGATTTTTAAAGTATTCTACTATCTGACTTTATAGCTCTTTTGCCAGTTCTTCAGTACTTCCCAACTGTACAGATTTAATTTCTTCAATTTTTCTCCTTAAAGACCAATATAGAATTGTTGTTCAATATCTTAGTCATTTCCAAGTCATCATAAAAGTTCGTGCCCCTTCTTGTTTATTAGGTCCATTTTCTCTCAATTATCTTTTCCCCAAATATTGTTCTTATAAAACTACATGTTTTTCTTTTCATCCCTTTGGCAAATGCTTTGTTCTGTACTATTTCCCTTTAGGGTTAAATAGACGTTGTATGTTCTCACTTGATACTATTTCCTCTTTGATTCTCTTTTTCTGGAGCTCTTTAAATCCAAACTTTAAAATCTTGCTTTTTCTGAATCTTTATCAGATGTTTTCTTTGTTCCTGTTATTATATAAGTTGCACATGATTCACTCTGCTATAATTATAAATTCTTGTAATTCATTTTCTAAACTCTTTGGTGTGAGCATTTCCTCTCAGTGGATTATTCACTTCCCTCAAATTTCTGTTCTTGATGTCTAAATTATACTATGTTATGTCAAGCTGTCAGAGGGTCATTCTTCCCTTACATCACCTTGAAAAGTTTGTATGTAGCATATGGTTATGGAAGAAAAGAATTGTTCCCAGAGGTGGTGTAATGCGAATGTAAATTTTAAAGATCTTCCCGGCCCCTAGGCTAAAGTGCACCTGAAGCCTGGGGTGGGAGGCTTGTTTTTCAGTAGATACTTCTTGATTGGCCAGTGAGTCAATAAGGTTGTTACATTCTCTGAGCCAGGAGAAGGCTATATAAGCCCTGATGTGTAGCTTTGTTTTGGGACTCACTTTGAGAAGTGTTCTGTGATTTGATCTGAATTCTGGGAAGCCGTTGTTGAGAGTCCCCCAGCTTTGAAAAACCCAGAATGTGGAAACCCAGATGTTGACTGGGTATGGATGTAATGGTTGGACAATTTGGAAATCTGTCTACTTGATGTTTCTGTCTTGATAATTATGCCTGTATACTTTGAGGTTCAGGGTGCTGACCTTTTCTCCTGAACAAGGTAAACAATATATGTCTGACTGATTAAAGTAAGCTTGTTAACCCATTTTGAGTTGCTTTCCTTTAACAAAGCAGATCCAAGAACTTGTGTGAGCAGGCACCTTGGGGACACTGGGGTGCTTGCTGCTACAGGTGGCTGGCTCTGAAAGTGGGTATGACTTCAGGGCAGAGGGAGGAATGATTCGGTAGAACAGAGAATCCAGCTTCAGGTGTACCTCTCCTTTGTCTATTGGTGATGGGATTTAGCTAAGGATTGAAATACCTACATTTCCAAGTTTCAGAACAACTGGTGACTATGGTAGAAAAATTGTTTCTCTCTTCTTGTCCATATTGAGGATAGCATACTTCTAGCTCCCCCGGTCTCAAAAGGGAGACTAGAATCTTATTAATATTTTTTCCAATATTTTAGATATTTTTTGCTATCCCATAATTGAAATCAGTAAACATGAACATTTCTATATATAAAGAACAGAAAAAGGAGATTGTATATGAAACAATTAATCTATTACATATAGCTCACAGTTATCAAGAATTTTTCTCTCTCATTTCTCCCTCCTCCCCCACTGTAAAAAAAAAAAGAAAACAGAAAAATAAGGGCAAAGTCCTTGTAACAAATAAGTATAGTCAAAACATATTCCCACGTTGGTCATGTCCAAAAATCTATGCTTCATTCTGTGTTTTAGTCTATTACCTCTCTGTCAAGAAGTAGGTAGCACTCTTTTTCATTGATCTTCTGGATACATGATTGATTACTGTGTTGATCAAAGTTCTTAAATCTTTGAAAATAATTTGTTTTTACAATTTTAGTGTTGCATTATAAATAATTCTATTACGATTCATTTCACTTTTTATCAGTTCATTCAAGTCATCCCACATTTCTCTAAAACTTTCTGCTTCAGAGAGCACAATAACATCCAACCATATTCATATATCAGAATTTGTTCAGAAATTTCCCTGAAATTTCTGGGGGCTGTGCGTCCACCTCCTTACTTTCCAGTCCTTTGCCATTTCAAAAAGTTTCTGCAAATATTTTTGTACATAGTGAACATTTTCTTCCTTTTTTTGATCTCTTTGCAGTGTGGACCTTTTTAGTGGTATTAGTAGGTCAAATGGTATGCTCAATGGAAAGCATGTTTCATCCTTGGTCTTCATAATTCATCATTACATTGATATGAATTCTCAAATCTTTCAGTTATTTTTCTTTGCAATTTGTAGACATTGTATCATTTTTATCTTAATTCTTCTCACTTCGCTCTGTGTCAGGTTTTCAGAGAGATTCAAGAATGGAAGAATTTATTACCAAATGAGAAAGAGAACAATATGAAATGCAAAATGGATAATTTTGATTACATTAAATTAAAAAAGTTCTTGTGCAAGCAAAACCAGTGCAACCAAGCTTAGAAGGGAAGCAGAAAGCTGGGAAACAATTTTTGTAACCAGTGTCTCTGATAAAGGCCTCATTTGTTTGAGAGAATGAGTTAAAATCTATAGAGAGTTGAGTTAAATTTGCAAGAATGTAAGTGATTCCCAATTGAAAAATGGTCAAAGGATATGAACAGACAGTTTTCAGAAGAAGATATTAAAACTATCTATAGTCATATGAAAAAAATGCTCTCAATCGGGGGGTAAGATGGCAGAGTAAAAACAAGAACTTACTTGAGCTCATTCCCCAATCACCTCCAGTACCTGTAAAAATTACTTTAAGCAAATTTTAGAGCTACAAAACCCACAAAATGACAGAATGAAATCCATCTCCAGCTGAAGACAGCCTGGCAAGCCAAAAGGAAGGGCCTTTTGCACTAGGCTAGGAGCACAGCACAATCCTACATGGGCTATGCCCGCACAGAACAGGCTGGAGCAGACCTCAGGGGAATGAATCACTGGCTGCTGTGGTGGTTTCCAGACTTCTCAACCCACAAACACAAAAGAGAAAGTAAAAGGTCAGTGGGGAAAACCTATTGGACCTGAGTGAGAGAAGAGTGCAGTTTGGCCCCTGCCCCTGGGTGGTGGAAGTGGCAGCAGCTGTGGTGGCAGTAACAGCAGCAGCAGCAGTGGCTGCTTCTGGAGCTCCAGGCCCACAGATGGTGGGGGGACAAAGCATCTGATCAGAGGGCAATTGTAGGAATCTCTTTGCTGATGCTGAGGCAGGATTCTATTTCTTTGCCCTGCTTAGATCTGGGTTACAGTGTTGGTTTGCAGTCCTGGGGTGAAGGGAGTGATGGCATGGTAGAACTTCTGTCGGCTGTGGAGAGGGAGTCTTCATCACAGTTCTGAGACAGGTGCCTAAAAGTAGCTCTGACAACAGCTATGCAAAACCCCGGAAATTTAGGACACAGCACTCTCCATTCTGGAAGCAGAGTTCTATCATGGCAAAGAGCTCAAAAGTCAGGTAATTGACTGGGGAAAATGAGAAAACAGAGGAAAAGAAGTCAGACTGTAGAGTCTTTCTTTGGTGACAAAGAAGATCAAAATATAGAACCTGAAGAAAACAAAGTTAAAACTCCTGCATCAAAAGCCTCCAAGAAAAATATGAATTGGTTACAGGCCATGGAGGACCTCAAAAAGGATTTTGAAAATCAAGTAAGAGAAGTTGAGGAAAAATTTGAAAGAGAAATGAGAGTGATGCAAGAAAATCATTAAAAATGAGTCAACAGTTTGCTAAAGGAGACCCCCAAAATACTGAAGAAAATAACATCTTAAAAATAGACTAACTCAAATGGCAAAAAAAGTTAAAAAAAAAAAACAATAAGGAGAATTACAAATAGAATTGGCCAAATGGAAAAGGAAGTCTAAAAACTCACTGAAGAAAATAATTCCTTCAAAATTAGAATGGAGCAAATGGAAGCTAATGGCTTTATGAGAAATCAAGATATTGTAAAACAGATCCAAAAGAATGAAAAAAAAGAAGACAATATAAAGTATCTCATTGGAAAAACAACTGACCTGGAAAATAGATCCAGGAGAGATAATTTAAAAATTATTGAACTGCCTGAAAGCCATGATCAAAGAAAGAGCCTAAACATCATCTTTCAAGAAATTATCAAGGAAAACTGCCCTGATATTCTAGAACCAGAGGGTAAAATAGAAATTGAAAAAGTTAACCAATCGCCTCTTGACAAAGATACCCAAAAGAAAACTCCTTGGAATATTATAGCCAAATTTCAGAGTTCCCCAAACAAGGAGAAAATATTAAAAGCAGTCAGGAAGAAATAATTAAAGTATTGTGGAAACACAAGTGGGATAACACAAGATCTAGCGGCTTCTACATTAAGAGATCAAAGGGTTTGGGATATGATATTCTGGAGATCAAAGGAGCTAGGATTAAAACCAAGAATCATCTACGCAGCAAAACTGAGTATAATCCTTCAGGGGAAAATATGATCATTCAATGAAATAGAGGACTTTCAAGCATTCTTGATGAAAAGATCAGAGCTGAAAAGAAAATTTGACTTTCAAATACAAGAAGCAAGATAAGCATGAAAAGGTAAACAGGAAAGAGAAATCATAAGGAACTTATTAAAGTTGAACTATTTACATTCCTACATGGAAAGACAATATTTTTAACTCATGAGACTTTTCTCAGTATTAGGATAGTTGAAGGGAATATATATACATACATACATACAAATATACATACGCACATATGTATTATATGTGTGTACATGTGTACATAGACAGAGGGCTCAAGGTGAGTTGAATATGAAGGGATGATATCTAAAAAATAAAATTAAGAGGTGAGAGAGGAATATATTGGGAGGAGAAAGGAAGAGACAGAATAGGGTAGATTATCTCACATAAAAGAGGCAAGAGAAAGCTGTTACAATGGAAGAGGAGATCAGGGAGGTGAAAGGGAATGAGTTGTAATGGGAATGTAAATTTTTAAGATCTTCCCTGCCCCTAGGCTAAAGTGCACCTGGAGCCTGGGGTGGGAGGCTTGTTTTTCAGTAGATACTTCTTGATTGGCCAGTGGGTCAATAAGGTTGTTACATTCTCTGAGCCAGGAGAAGGCTATATAAGCCCCGATGTGTAGCTTTGTTTTGGGGCTCACTTTGAGAAGTGTTCTGTGATTTGATATGGATTCTGGGAAGCCGTTGTCCAGAGCCCCCCGGCTTTGAAACCCAGATGTTGTTTGGTATGGATGTAATGGTTGGACAGTTTGGAAACTATTTGATCTGTTTCTGTCTTGATAATTCTGTCTGTATATTCTGAAGTTTGGGGTGCTGTCCTTTTTCCCCTGAACTAGGTGAACGATACATGTTTGACTGATTAAAGTAAGCTTGTTAACCCATTTTGAGTTGCTTTCCTTTATCAAAGCAGATCCAAGAACCTGTGTTGGCAGCAAACCCTGAGGACGCTTGGGGTGCTTGCCGCTACATGAGTCAACCTTACTCTCATTAGATTTAGCTTAAGGAGGAAATAACATATACAGTCAATTGCTTATCTTACCCTACAGGAAAGTAGGGGGGAAGGGGAAAGGGAGGATGATAGAAGGAAGAGCAGATTAGGGAAGGGAGTAGTCAGAAGCAAACTCTTTTGAAAAGGGACAGGGTCAAAGGAGAAAGCAGAATAAATGGGTGGTGGGATAGAATGGAGGGAAATATAGTTAGTCTTTCATAATATGACTACTATGGAAATGTTTTATATAGCTACACATGTATAATTTATATTGAATTGCTTGTCTTCTCAATGGAGGTGGGTGAGGAGGGAAGAAGAGAGAGAATCTGGAACTCAAAGTTTTAAAAACAAATGTTAAATAATTGTTTTACATGTAACTGGGAAATAAGATATATAGGCAATGGGGTATAGAAATCCATCTTGCCCTACAAGAAAGTAAGTGGGGTAAGGAGGAAAGGGGAAATGGGGGGGGGGAATAGAAGAGAGGGCAGATGGGAGGAAGAGGTAATCAGTATGCTTGCCATCTTGGGGTGGGGGTAGGGGAGAGATAGGGAGAAGATTTGGAACTCAAAATCTTGTGGAATTGAATGTTGAAAACTAAAAATAAGTAAATAAGTTCAAGAAATGCTCTTAATCACTGTTGATTAAAGAAATGCAAATTAAAACAACTCTGAAGTACCACCTCACACCCATCAGATTGGCTAATATGATAAGACAGAAAAATAAGACATGTTGGAGAAGATGTGGGAAAATTGGAACACTACTGCATTGTTGGTGGAGTTGCAAACTGATCCAACCACTCTGGAGCCAATTTGGAATTCTGCCCAAAGGGCTACAAAACTGTACATATCCTTTGATCTAGCAATACCACATATAGGTTTGTATCCCAAAGAGATCATTAAAAAAGGGAAAAGGACCCACATGTACAAAAATGTTTAAAGCAGCTATTTTTTTTTGTGGTGGCAAAGAACTGGAAATTAAGGGTATGCTCATCAGTTGGGGTAGGACTGAACAAGTTGTAATATATGAACATAATGGAATACTATTATGCTTTAAGAAATGATGAGCAGGTGGATTTCAAAATACCTGGAAAGACCTACATGAAGTGAAGCTGAGTGAAGTGAGCAAACCAGAACACTGTACACAGTAACAGCAATATTATGTGACAATCAGCTTTGATAGACTTAGCTCTTCTCAGCAATACAGTCATCTAAGAAAATTCCAAAAGATTCATGATGGAAAACACTATCTATGTCCAGAGAAAGAGCTATGGAGTATGCAGATAAAAGCATACTATTTTTCTTTTTTCTTTTCTTTTTTGCTTTTTTTTGGAGGGCGATTGGGGTTAAGTAACTTGCCCAAAGTAACATGGCTAGGGTTTTTTTTTTGTGTGTGTGTGGGTGTTAAGTGTCTGAGTTCAGATCTGAACTCAGGTCCTCCTGACTCCAGGGCCAGCACTTTACTCACTGCACTACCTAGCCACCCCAAAACATACTATTTTTTCTCTTCTTTTTTTTTCTTTCTCATGGTTTTTCCCTTTTGTTCAAATTTTTCTTTTACAACATGACTCATGTGTATGTTTAATATGATTGTGCATGCATAGCCTATATAATATTGCATGCCATCTTGGGGAGAGGGTATGGAAGGAAGGGGGAAATTTAGAACTAAAAATTTTATAAAAATGAATGTTGAACAGTATAATTAAATAAATGAAGTGAAAAAAAGTTCAACCCTTTCCATTTCTTTAAGAGGCTTCAAGGCTGTGTGATGCCTGGCTTTAGATCACAGCCCCATTGAAAGTAAGTGGATAAGCCTAAGAGGGTTTCCTGAGGCCTAAAATGTTAGGTGACTTAATTGGATCATAGATTTATCATTTAAGGAATCTTAGAAATCTTCTAGTTCAACCCTGTCATTTTACAGATGGGGAAACTGAGGTATCAAGGAGTTTCTTGACTTGTCTAAGATCACACAGGGAAAAAGTGGCAGGGTGGCAGGGGGGGAATTTGATCCCAGATCATCTGACTTCATACTCAGCATTATTTCTATTATATCACACTGACTTGCCCATTATCGAATAGTAAGTATAAGGGACTGCATTTTGATCACAAAATCATAGATGGAAAGCCAACAGGAACTTCAGAGTTCATTTAGTCCAATCTCTTATTCTATAGGTAAGGAAACTGAGGAAGGCAGTAAACATTTATGAAGCACCTACTTTGTGTCAGGCATCTTTGTGTGGTTTGGCCTTCACTCTCTAAGAGGACATGATATAGGGAAGATATTGTCATGATTTGCAAGTGAATTGGAATTAAATGAGGAGGACTGTCAAAGTCACCAGCCTCACTTCCTCCTCTGGAGTTGTCTGGGTCCAATGGTCAGATACAGATCAGGAAAACAAGAAGGCCCAGGATGCAGTGGGAGACCTTGCCCTTTTTAAGCTGAGGTCTTTAGGCATAGTATTAATTGCTTTAAAAATACTATCTCATTGATCCTTATTGTTACCCTAAGACTTTAATGATATCATCCCCATTCTATGGTTGAGAAAACTGAGGCAAACAGAGATTTAAGTAACTTGGCCCAGGGCATACAACTAGCAAGTGTATGAGGCCCAAATTAGAATGGGAATCTTGCTGACTGTAGGCTCAATCTTTTATCTACTGTACCAACCAGCTGCTTGAAGGCCAAGAGAGGTTAAATGATTTTCCTAGGCTTCACTGCTTGCAAGTGTCAGAGTTAGAGTTAAAACATAGTCCTCTGCCTCCAAACCTAGTGTATTTTTACTGTATTGCCTTTAACTTGAACCCTGGTCTTCCTGATTCCGAGTGCAGCACTAACTATATTCTTTATTTTATGTTGACTGTCACAGTAAACTACTTGGTTCAATTAATTTTGATCTGACTATATTGAAGTAAATGGAGTTTAGGATTGTTAAACTTGAAAAGCTTGGTCCTGATTTCTATGTTTCATCTCTAGGTTTCAATAAAATTTCTAATAGCTAGGTAAATAGGTAAATTCCTCATATTACTTGGTACATTTAATATTTTTCATCTTTATTTCAGAACAGTTTTTATTTGATATTTCTATTGTTATTACAGTTTGGTTGGTCAATTGGACCACCAAGGGAAGACAAGTAGGAGTAATGTGGCTGCTGTTCAATATTTAATAATCATCCCCAGGCTAACTAACTAGCTAAATCTCCATGGGGAGAATGTTGCATAGATTTCTGTATCAAAAAAGGAAGTGGAATTCTGTGAGGAAACATTGATTTGACAAGGATTCCAGGCAAATTCATCTATCCATAAAAATTGATATGTATCAAGAGTGTTCTTAACAATCCAACATTATTAAAGAAAAATAGAGTAAATACTCTGGCTATCAGCAATCTCAATAGTCTATTGGCCTCCTAATAACCAAAAGAAGGTAAAAATACCTTATTCACTTTATTATGGGAGATATTCTACTGTCATTGGTGTTTGTAAATGAGCAAATAAGATTATTCAGCTACCTGTAGTAGGCATTGTGAAATTTCTGCAGGTGAAAATGAAAAGCAGATGGTGGTGGATGTTAAGTAATAGAGGCATTATTAGGAATATACATGTAGGCGAGAGAACCAGATACAAATACTGCCTCTGGTGTGATCGATCAGATGTAGCCTGAACCTTCTGAATTGTAGTCCACCATTTCTTAAAGTTGGCAGAGAGAATAAGATGAAGACAGCTTTTCACTTTTTTTAAAAGGATATTTGATCTGACAGGATTGGGATGATTCTAACTTGAAATCTCAACTATAGAATTAGAGCTTTGGACTAGATGATCTGTAAAGTCCCTTTTAGCTCAAAGAATGTGCTTATTAATCTAGCAATGGAGGTTAATTCATAGGCAATTACAAGTGTAAAAGCACTTGTACAAAAAACTGGTAGTTGGTATTGGAAAAAGTAATAGGGTTGAGAAGTGACAGTATTTTTCAATATGCCACTATAACTATTATGTCTGTTTTACTTGCATTGTTAATAGGAAGATGACTTTATTGCTCTTAAAACATATTTTTTTCTTAAGTTATATAAAAGGACATTGTTAAACTGAAATTGAACAAGTGTTCTTTTTGACTTGATTGTTGGAAAAATGCCTGGATTCTAGTTTGAATCCCATTTTTGAAAATAAGAGTCCCTCTACCTATTTAGGAAAATC
The DNA here is from genome assembly GCF_028583685.1 of Petaurus breviceps papuanus. Lineage (NCBI taxonomy): Eukaryota > Metazoa > Chordata > Mammalia > Diprotodontia > Petauridae > Petaurus > Petaurus breviceps. Next base: position 89,982,961 of record NW_027186304.1, read on the forward strand.
AGTTTTAAAAAACTGATGATAACAATGCTAGTCTCAATATTACTACTTTTTTTTGGGGGGGGGAATGGGGATGAGGGGACCTGGATCTGTGGTCTCATTGGTGTAGGTAACCTCCACTGTTGAAAAAAGCCATAGTAATTATAATGACCATAACCTACATGAAACATGATGTCAGTCTATAACATTCTGTAGAACTCTGGGTGAAGATTATCCATTCTGTTTATTTAGTCCTAACTATTTTTCTTAATCATCTCATCTACTTTTAGGTTGTTTCCCCTTGCTTTCTGTCATTTTATGATCTGGGAATATAAACTAATTGTATTTATTGTCTTGGCTAAGGAAGAGAAAGGGGGTTTCCCCTCACTTAAAGATTTCTCCTTTAAGCAAAGGCTACATGACCACTTCTTGGGTATGTTGTAGACTGGGTTATTAGTCACTGGATTAGATGATCTTTCAGGTCCATTTCCAAGGTTTTATTCTTTTATCCTTCAATAAATAATCTGTGGGTGGGAAATTATGTGATTGTGGGTATTTTCTATTTATTTTACTAAATAACTTTGTGTATTGGACAGTTAATCAGTAGATGTTGCTTGTCTTTTATAAAAAGATACAGGGTTTAAAAATTCCTTTTTCCTCCTGTGTTGTATAAAAAGAACTCAATATCCCTACCCAAAATTTGTGACTAGATATAAATTGAATTTTAACAAGAGTTATTATTATTATTATTTTTCTAACAATCGGGGTAAGTAACTTGCTTAAAGTTACATGGCCAGTTATTTCGGGGTGTGGTGCTGAGTGTCTGAGCCCGGGATTCGATCTCCAGGTCATCCCAACAGTGGAGCCGGTGCTCTTACTGCTGAGCCACCTGGCTTCCCCTAAGCAATTGGGGTTAAGTAACTTGCTCAAGGTTACATGGCCAGGTGTTTCTGGGTGGGTGCTAAGTGTCTGAGCCCAGGATTCGATCTCCAGGTCATCCTGACACTGGAGCCGGTGCTCTTACTCGCTGTGCTACCTGGCCGCCCCTATTATTATTATTATTAACAACAGAATTTTGGTTCTAAAGATCAAACTCTACATTGGCAATGCTGAGATTTTGAATCTCAAATCTACCATGTACTTTCATTGCTTAATGTGTGACAGTTATTTTTAATTTTTCAGTGACTGTTACATTCTATGCCTCGCTGCCATACACCACCAATAAAATGTTGGCATTAAAAATCTGGACTTTTCTTTCCAAGGGACATTTTGGGTCATTAAAAAAGTTTCACACCTTTATGTAGGCAATCCAGGATGTTCCCTTTCCTATTCAATTATGGGACCAATTGATTGTTTAAATGAACTGCCTGTCCTGGATATATATACTGATAGATATCAGGGTGTCCATTCAAATACATTAGAATTTATGCAATAAACCTTGTTTGTTCATTTAGTCTTTACTATATGGATGGTTAGGTCAAACTCTTCTCTTTCATGAGGTTCTTCAATGTTTTGCCTGAGTTAAAATCTAGCCTCAGACACTTGCTAGCAATGTGACCCTGGGAAAGTCACTTAACCTTGTTTACCACAACTTCCTCATCTGTAAAATGAGCTGGAGAAGGAAATGGCAAATAACTCCAGAATCTTTGTAAGAAAACCCCAAATAGGGTCATGAAGTATCAGATAAAACTGAAAAACAACTGAACAACAACAAAATATGTTAGACATACTGAGCTCTGGAGTTAGAGAAAGGCAAAAACATAATTCCTGTATTCAAGGTCCTTACATTCTAACAAGGGATACAATGTATAAACCATTAGGTAGGTACAAGATATAAAGAGTAGATGAAAGTCTCTTACAGAGGAAGTTATTAGCATCTGAGGGAATTCTAAAAAAAGCCTTCTGGAATAAATGGGACTTGAGCTTAATGTATGAGGAAATCAGGGAAATTAATCAATTGAGTCAAGGAGATAGAACATTCCAAGAGAAGGGCACGTGGATTTCAAAGGTGTGGAGACAAGAGATGGAACATCATGTCTGAGGAACTGCAAACAATCTAGGGGGGTGGGCAGCAAGGTGACTCAGTGTATAGAGGACTGGGTTTCAGGTCAGGAAGACCCATCTTCTTGAGTTCAAATCCTATCTCAGATACTTATTAGCTGTGTGACCCTGGTCTTCATCCTGTTTTCCTTAGTTCCTTATCTGTAAAATGAGCTGGAGAAGGAAATAGTAAACTATTCCACTATCTTTGCCAAGAAAACCCCAAATGGGGTCAAAAAGACTGAAAAATAACACAACAAAAGTCAGTCCAGTGTTTCTGGAATGGAAAATGTAAGCAAGACAGTAAAGCGTAAAGAAAACTAGAAAGATATAAAAGGGACAAGTTTTAAATTTGGGTTCATATTGAAGTCATTGGAACTTATATAGCAGGAGGGTGATGAGTCAGACCTCTATTTTAGAAAAATCTCCTTGGCATACAGGTAGAGGATAGATTGCAGTGGGTAGAAACTTGTAGCAGGGAGACTTGTTAAAATGAGCTTGAGGAGGACTTGTACCAAGGTTGTGGCTTGTGTGAGTGGAGAGAGGGGGAAATATATCAGAAATATTTGGAAGGTAGAAACAATAACATCTGGCAACAGACTGGATATGCAGAGTAAGAAGGAAAATACCAAGAGTGTGAGTCTGGATGACTGAGATGTTAGAACTCAGTAGTAATAGGGGAACTGGGTTATCCCTGAGACTTGTCTAAGGTCAAAGAGTTAGTTGGAGTTTCACAGTTGGAGCTTCAATCCATTATCTCCCAATTTTCAGTTTAGTGCTACCCAGGAGAATGCAGCTCAACTTTTTCACCTAATACTCATCTTCAATTCGTTTGATTGATGCAGGTTCTTTTTTCAATTTGCCAACACTTGCAACTTAAAAACCAAAACAGAGGCTATCGTGTACTAGTTAATAATTATTTCATTTTAGTGAATAAAAAATTGGTATACTCTACAGAATGAGACATGCATGCCTTCCTTAAAATTATTTCTGCTTCCTACTCAATTTAGTTGTAGTATAATGGGTCTAGTAGTCACTCTCAGGCCTAATTATTTGTATTAAGCAACTATATTTGTGCACTTAATGCATACAGTTTTGTTTAAAATCCATGAATCTTTTCGTAAGGATAACATCTGTCATAGCTTTATGAAATTGACACAAACAAATTATAATGGACATTATAACTACATGATCCTTTAGGACTGACCATAGTGACCTCTGCCTATAATTCTGGTGAAGCCTTTTCATATGATTAAACCAAACCATAGGATCATAAATTTTAGAAGTAGAAGTGCTGTTCAGTCCCAAGCCTTCATTTGATGGTCAAAAAAACTGAGGCCCAAAGAAGTTGTGAATTATCCAAGGTTACACTGCAAGTCAATGGCAAGGCCATTATTAGAAACCAATTCTGGATCTTCCTACTCTTAAACTATATATTTTTTCCCACTAAACCTTGCTGCAAGATTAGTTAAAAGAGGGTGTAGTAGGGAGGGAAGGAAGACATAGAAAAATCCCATTTTTCTCCCCACATCATACTTTTAGGAGAGGAAATATTAGGTAAGTTTCACCCATAAAGTAGTTTATGCCTTACAGCAGGTGAAGCTTACATAAAGGAAAAAAGGTCACTGTTTTAGGAGATCACATGGAAAACTGTGATAGTTGGGTGGACTATGGATAGTATTTAACTGAGACATGACAGTGTTTTGGACTTTGTGCTATAATGACATTTAAGATGAAAATGCTTCATGTCCCCAAACTAAAAACAAAGATATATTCTCACTACCTCTTCTTACCTTCTTCAAACACAGAATCTCCCAGTAGGGGTTGCAGCTCCTTAGGTTTACCAGTCAGCAGCCCACATTTCTAAAGTTACAGATGTCAAATATTCTTTCAATCCAGCTGTCAAACCAGGTGTGGTAGGCACTGTGCTGGACTTTGATGTTAATGATAGACAAATTAATGTGAGTGTGTTTGTGTGTTTGGGGGGAGAGAGAGAGAGAGAGAGAGAGAGAGAGAGAGAGAGAGAGAGGAAGCACATGCACAGTGGAATGTGGAAGTGATTGTCTATTTTTTTTTTAACCTAGGAGCTTTCCACAGATCTCAGTGGGTTTCTTGGGGGCCTCCTCCCTCACCCTAACAGGGCAGCATATTCCTTGTCAAAAGAAAGCACTCAACCTATCTGAACTGAATACAAAAGAAAATATCTAATTAATTCATCCAAGCTCCCTGATCTTGACAGAGTAAGTACTGTGCTTAGTTGATAGATCATTAAAGGTTGGGGGGAGTATTCTGCTTTTTTGGGGGGAACAGATACCCTTTCACTTGTTCCTCATTTCATTTATAGTAACATAATTTTATCATATTTAAGTATTTATAGCAAAGACTTTTTAAAAATCTGCTTTTGCTGCATGTTTGTCAATGCAGCCTGATGCTAGGCAAAACTAGGAGACAGGAGAACTGTATCTTTTAAGCCTTCTCTTCTACCTCCATTTTGGGAGTCACCTACTGTTTGGTAAAATACCACCCCCTCAGGTTCAAAATGCCCTCATGTTTCCCCTAGCTACCCACATATTCCCCCATTGTGGTACCTCAACAATTAGAAATTTGATTTAGTATGTGAGAGAACCTCCACAAGGTATCAGAATTGGTTGCAATCCAAAGATCTTAGTATTTGTTCCCTGAATCATACCCATACTGACAGTAATTGGCCTTCTGCCGATATAAGAGCAACCTAACCTTTCAGTTTCTAAGAATGATGAAGAGTGAGAGATAATGAGGTGAAGGGCAAGGAAAACAATGAATTCTATCACTGAGTGACCAGTTAAATGTTACTTATTAATTTGAATGTATTATTGATGAGTTCCTTTTTAAAAACCAAAGTCATTTTCTCTATATCTCTTTCCCTTATGGAAACTTCCTTTATAAACAATAAAAATAATCAATCAAAACCAAGGGGCAGAGTTGGCAATATTCTGTACCTGTAATCCAATACCTTTCTATTTTGATGTTTCATCATCAGTCTTTTGGAACTGAATTTGGTCTTTACATTTAGTCTAGTTTTTGATATCTTTGCACCGTTTTTATTTACATTATATAGTCATTGGGTATATCATTCTCCTTCTTCCTTGCCAATCAGACTATAAAACTGTTCCTATGTAAATGAAACTTTATTTTCATGACTAAAGAGACAAACCCATTTTAAGAAATGACCTGCAGCAAACCCTGTGCCCCATCCCATTGTTTTCAACAATAAAAATAAACAAGTCGGGTTTGAAATGCAATCAATAGTAATTTGAATTTAGACATAAATAGACAAATATTAGTTCAAATCATATGTCCAACTTTATTTACTCATGGAATAAGAGAGAGAACTTGGTAGCAAGCACTACAGCAAGCAGATTAAAGAAGGCAGAATTAAAAAGGCTCATTGTGCTATCCAAGGAGTCATATAATTTAATGAAATTCTATTTAGCAAATTAATGTCTAATATGGGAAAAGCATTTTGCCAGGAACTAAAGATATAAAGAGGCAAAACTGACATCATCCTTACCCTCTAAGAGCTTACAATCTAATTAACTCTAACTCTTTGTAAGGGATTAGAAATGAATGGAAGAATTGAGTGTGATGCACAGTACTGGCTCATGACAGGAACTTAATAAATAATTATTGAGTGACTAATACACTGAATCATCTCATCGGGACAGATTGCTTTGAATTGTACATAGAATTTCTCCTCATGTTACAATATCAAGGTATCCACATATTCCTCAGAAACTAGTGAGTTTCCCAAAATGCTTTTAAAGAATCTTGACTATGCTAGCGATAGTATCTAGACGTCATTACTGCTCATATTTAAAGGTCTGTACAGTCTCCATGATCTGATCTGTCACTTTTACTTCAATCAAAACTTGCCTGCCTTGACTTGCATTATTTTGGTTCCCTGTTTTTTCATCACCTTCCACAAAGTAAAATCATCTGTTAAATACACCACTGATGCTGCTGAAGACCGGACTTCACCTTTACCAGGGATCTTTACATTTTTGCTGTTGGCTGTTACAGACAATATCCTATCTCAAGAGATCTGAATCGAATGCTGAAATTTCAGGCACAGTCAAATGTAGGTGGGGTGTAGATTTTCGGATTGGGGACATTTCAATTCATGCAGCATGAATAACATTCATCTCTGCCTGTGTGTAAAGTATAATCAGATCTGGAATTGGATAGGGAGATCCCTTTCTCATTTATCTGTTTCAGGAAGAAGTAGGATTTCAAGGTGCTTGGCAGATTCATAAAGGAGTCATTAGGAAGCCTCCTGAGAGAGAATACAATTAGTCAATGAAGCTAATGTTATAAACACACAGGGCCTGACATATGGTGGGCACTTAAAAATGCTTGTTGATTGATTGAATAAATTGGAGAAGAGAACATTTCAGAAAGTGAATATTTGAGGGGACAGGCAAGCAACAGCACATCAGCCAACCTCTCTGGGACTTAGTTCCCTCATTTGTAAAATGATGAGTTTAGACTAAATATCCTCTAAAGAAGTTCTTTCTAGTTTAGTACTATGAACCTTTATGACTTGAGGAGGTCTATAAGAGAATCGCAGAGAAAGAGGAAAGGGCAGGATTTACCAACCAATTTGATGAGCAGCAACAAGGGATAAACTCCCTCAGTCAAGGTGCCTATCTTGCATGATGAGGGAGATGACATTTCAGGAAAAGATTCATTTTTATCCACTTTTTTTTACCATCCACTCATACATTTAATATATCTCCTAGATTTTAAATATAGCATTGTAAATAATAGGATGTCATGATATGCAAAGGAATCACTGATTGCCAAGTATTCTATGGAGGTGTGGGAGAATGACAGAGGCTGAATTTGCCTGAAAAGGTTTAAAGTTTAGGGAATGATGATTAGCTCCATTATATCTTGATATTAGTGAAGCATTTGATACACAGCCTTACGAGTTCTTACTAGAAAAATAAATCCATATTGGCCTGGATGTGAACTACTGTCAAATGGATTTAAAACAGACTGAAGGGACCCTAAGCAAAGGGTAATGATAGCAATAATCATGATAAATGGCAAGGGATTGAGTTAGGAACAGGGTGTGCAGTTGGCTGCTTTTATTTAAGATCTCTTGGTGAAGGGAAAGACTGGATAAAAGCATGAATAAATGAGTACTCAGCACTCCAAACTGAAAACTTGGGTAGTGGGGAATATTAGCACAGGTAGCTACTTAAAGTGATCAAAAATCACATCACAAAATCTACACATGTATATCATAAGTAATGACACTGACTCTTTGTCTGTGCTTATCCACATCAGGATTAATACTTGTACTGATGAGAATCTAGTCTTAGAGATGTAGACAGGAGAAAAGTAACAGTCCAACAATGGTCCCCATTCACCGGGGAGTCACCTGAAAGGATCATAAATCTACATTCACCACCTATCATGGCCTGTTCCCACTTAGCACTCAATAATCATAATAAGTGATAATGATGCAGGTGGAATGGTGATAAGGAATTTTGATTAGTAACAAGATGATAGACTATAAGAGACAACTATGCTGTAGCAGGAAGAGCACTGAACCAGGAGTCAGGGTACAAGTTATGCTCTGCCAATGAATAACTGAGGCACTGTGGATGAACCACTTACCCTCTCTGGGCCTTAGTTTCCTGATCTGCAAAGTGAGAAAGTTGGCTTGGTTGAGCTCCAATGTCCCCCTCCAGTCTAACATGCATTGGCTTCTATGAAATAATATTGGTGTGCTCATGCAAATATGCCAGCTATGACTTCATAATTTGTAATGGTATTCAGCTTGACAATGTTTACACTTGTTAATGACTTCCTTTATGAGTGATAATTGATCTACTTCATTATCATATTAAATCCTTGATCATATGCCATTAGGTTTGATGTAATAAATGATCTGTGTGGTTTCTAGTGTAATGAACTAATTAGACTAATTAAAATCAATATGTGTGCCAATATTATACTTTGAATCCAAATGCTCCCTCTGTCTGTGCTGGCTTTAAACCAGCCACTCAGTAAAACGGATCTAATGCTGATTTATGAGCACTTGAGGAACGTGAGGCAGAATAAATTGCTCATGGTAGTAGAGACAGCATTAGTGAAGTACAAGATACTAAGTGCATTGTAAGGTCAGCCATGAGGGCGTACTTACATATGTAGTTCTGTGCCACCTTAAACCCCTCCCTCATATATCAGGCCATCCTGGAGAAATCATTTGGCTCCAGTACTAGGATAATTACTTTGAACATGTACATATATTTTGTTATAAAAACATAAGCAGGATGAATGTGGTCAGAATATGATAGTTCCATAAACATATCTATAGGACTTGTTATATTCTGGAATCTTGAGAGGTACTTTGGTACTGTGAATAGAGTGTTAATCTTGGAATTAGGAAGACCTGGACTCAAACCTCTCCATGACATTTTCTGGCTGTGTGACCATAGGCAAGTCATTTGGCCTCTCTGAGTCTTGAATTCCCTATGTGTAAAGTGGGTTTAATAATTCCCATTCTACCTAATGCATAGGGTTGCTAAGTTCAAGTAAGATAATGATTGTAAAGCATTATGCAAATGTTAAAATGCTGTATAGTTATTATTTTCGACAACTTTATTTCACTTGTCTCAGTTCTTGAGTACTTTAGTGGATCTGTGCTCTCCATGTGATTGTTCCCTTCTTCAGGAGATTAGAACTTCTAACAACTCAAAACAATAACTCATTTTTGTGATTTTTTAAGATAAACTGCTGTCCCACAACAACCCTGGAAGTAGATAGGAAGTTAGGTGTATTCATTCATTTTTCAGTTCTGTCCCATTCTTGTGACCCCATTTGGAGTTTTATTGGCAAAGATACTGGAGTGGTTTGTCATTTCTTTCTCCGGGTCATTTTACAGATGAGGAAACTGAGGCAAACAGGTTTAAGTGATTTGCTTAGGATTACACAGCTAGTAAGTGTCTGAGGCTACATTTGAACCTAGGAAGATGAGTTTTCCTGACTCCAGACCCAGAACTTGCTCCACTGTGCCACTGTCTGCCTATATAGAAAGTAGATATTATTATTGCTACTCTACAAATAAGGACATAGACTCAGAGAAAATCAAAGCATCTTTGAATTGAAGAGTCAGAAGGGACCACAGAGATCATAGGATCATAGCTTTAGAGCTATAAGTGGCCTCAGAGGTCATTTAGTTCAACTCCTTTGTTTTATAGGTCAGGCAACTGAGACTCAGATTATTTAAGTGACCCCAAACATAGGATCCTTCCATGGTACCATGTTGCCTCTCAGATGAGTCAGCACCACCCTTTTCTTAGAAGGAGCATCTAGTCTTAAACATCCACAAATATAATCTTCCAGCCTTTGCAGGAAGAGAGAGACCTCTAGTGATGGGGAACTTGCCGTCTCACAAGGCACTCCATTACATTTTGAGAAAATCTGAATCTTTAAGATTATTTTCATTTTAGAAACCTAACTCTCTGAAATATCCACCTCTTGTTCTTATTTCTGTCTGAGAGGTTAAAAAAAAATCTGAGCCCTTCTGCACTTTATAGCCCTGCAAATAATCTAAGACATGATGTCCTTTCTTGATCTTGTTTCAACCAAAACATCCCTAGTTCCTAAACAATGCTGGTACAATTTCACTTTTTAACCTAGGTCAACCTTTCCAGGATATGCTACAGGGTATCAATGTTCTTCCTAAAATTTGCATTTTTACAGAAGGTTCCTGCAGACAAATGATTTAACTCAAGGGAAATTAATCTAATACTAAAATGTCAGGGACAATGACATTTGGCTCCTGAAATGGAACATTATAGTGCAGATGTGGTCTGACCAGCATTGAGTATAGGATGACTGTATCCTTCCTCATTCTGGACACTTCATTTCCATTAACATGGTCCAAGCTTGTGTTAGCTTTTTTCCCCTCTGCCACATCACATGGGTGACTCGTATTAAGGTCACTATTAAAACTCACTAAATCTCTAGATCTTTTCCACAGAAATCTTAGCTCCATCTTGTACTCAGGCAGTTTTTTTTTTTCTTTTTGAAACTTGTGTAGGACATAAGATTTCTCCCCATGAAACTTTATCCTATTAGAGTTAACCAATTGTTCTACTCTGTGTAGAACTTTATGATTCCTGATTGTCCTCTTATGTGTCAATTATCCTTCCTAGCTCCATGTTATCATTACATTTGCTGAAAGATACATCAGTGCAAAGAAATCATTGACAAAAAGCTGTTGAAGAGAAAAAAGCCAAGGCACACTGTAATCTACCAGAAATGTCTTTCCATGGTGAAATTGATTCATTAATTATTATTCTTTGGGATAATCAATCAATCTAAATCTACCAAACAAACCAACATTTTTCATCTTTTCAACAAAGAGTTTGTGGGAGATTGCTAAATGTTTCACTGAAATACAGATATGTTATGTTTATATTATCACCTTCATCTAGCAGGCTAATAACTATTAAGAAAGCAAGTTGGATGAATTTAACACGTCTTTTTTTCTTCAGAAATCCATGCTGACTTATCATAATTACCACTTTGTTATTGAAATGTTCATAAATTCTCTGTTCATAAATAATGGATTTTAGAATTTTTTCCAGGATTTGAAGTCAAATTCACTAACATATTGTGTTTTTTTTTTTTTTTTTTTTTTTTTAGCAATCAGGGTTAAGTAACTTGCTCAAGGTTACACGGCCAGTTATTTCTGGGTGTGGTGCTGAGTGTCCGAGCCCGGGATTCGATCTCCAGGTCGTCCCAACACTGGAGCCGGTACTTTTACTCGCTGAGCCACCTGGCCACCCCTCACTAACATATTGTTTAAAGAATCTATTTCTTTATTTTGAGATTTGGGAATATATTTCACCATCTCCAATCTTGAAGTGCCTTTCCTGTTCATAGTTTTTAAGAGATTACCAGCAGGTTTCTGGTGACAGGCCGCGAAGAGGTGGCAGGGACGACGGAAGGAACCTCACCCGGCCTCTGTGCCTCTTCGGCTCCCAGCGCTCAGCAGTGGAAGGAGGTTTCCTCGCAGGACATCCATGAAAACCTGAAATCTGTGGACACTCACAGCTGAATGATAAGAAAAAGAGATTACCAGCAGTGGTTCAGTAAAATCCACCACGATTGTTTGCAGTACCCTGAAATGTAGTTCATCTAGGCCTTTTTATGGTAAATTGTTGAAGGTTGTTAGGAGCTTTCTTAACATCTTACCATCTTCTTGCTTATCTTGTAGACTGATTTCTCATTAGTCATTTTCTCTTTTATACTCTCCAATCTGATCATTCTCCTTTTTAGAGACAACAGAAGCTGGAGCTGAGTGATTATCTTCTCTCCATCATTTATTGTTTTTTTTCCCACCTCAGGCAGTTATCCTATACCTCTTTTGACCTTTTTCTTTTCACCAAAATGGCTTTAAAGAATTATTTTTTTTTATCATCTTTAGCATAAGTTTCTAGCCTCAGCTCATGTTGGGTTGCAGTTTCTGATGTTACTAGTACTAAATTAAATTCAATCAAAATTTACTAAGTGCCTACCATACACCAGGTTCTACAATAAGTAACAGGGATATGAAGACAAAAACGAAACCATTGATTGCTATCCTCAATGAACTTAAATTCCATTCGATGGAGGGGAGAATACATCATGGACACATACAAGTGTGAGACTTGGCATGATTATTGCCATATTTTCCTCCATCCTCCCTCCTTCCCTCCCTCCCTCTCCCTTCCTTCCTTCCTTCCTTCCTTCCTTCCTTCCTTCCTTCCTTCCTTCCTTCCTTCCTTCCTTCCTTCCTTCCTTCCTTCCTTCCTTCCTCCCTCCTGTTTCCCTCCTTCCCTCTTTTCTTCTGCCCTTTCCCTCTTCCTTCTCTCCCTCTCTTCCTTCATCCATCTCAGTGCTACTAAGAGTGCAGCTAGAAGTCACATCAGAAGATCAAACAGTCTTTAGGATAAATTGAAGTATCTCTCCCACAGTACTAGCTCATCTCTATAAAAGAAGGGGTTCATCTAAGGGTCAGAGTAGAGAAAGGTTACTGGGTTCCCTCTGTCAGGGTTTAAGAGGGGAAGTGAACATTTTCAGGAAGGTTGGAAATAGGTATTAAGGTAAAGGGAGGAGGAAGTGAAGTTGTACTTTTTCTGGTTTCTAGTTCTAGTTGGGGCTGGGACTTTCCAGGCATACCACCTTCTCTACTCTACCAGGATCTGAGCAAGTCTATTGACAGGGGGAAGAGAGAAAGAGAGAACTTACATAGTATGTATCAATTTATCACCCCCCCCTGCCCCCGCCAATTTGTTATTTATTTATTTTTTACATTCCTTTAAATAATTTTTTTTTGAAGGGGGAAGGCAGGGCAATTGGGGTTAAGTGATTTGCCCAAGGTCACAAGACTAGTAAGTATTAAGTGTCTGAGGCAGTCTTTGAACTCAGGTCCTTCTCACTCCAGGGCTGATACTCTAATCACTGTGCCACCTACCCACCCCCTAAATTTTTTTTGAATTCCAAATTCTTTTCTTTTGTTCTGGTTCCTCCCCACACATTGAGAAGGCAAAAAATACATCAGTTATACATGTGAAATAATGCAAAACATATTTCTGTATTAGACATTTTACCAAAGAAAGGGAAGAAAAATAAAGTGAAAAAAATATGCTTCGACTTGCACTCAGACTCCATCACTTCTCTTTTGGGAGGTAGATAGCATTTTTTGCCATAAATCTTTCAAAACTGTCTTGGATGATTGTACTCTCCTTGCTAATATTTTAGTTTACAAATTTGCATTAATATGCACTAGTGAATGGTCTATAGATTTCTTTCTCTGTTTTTGCTCTTTCTGGTTTAGGTATCAGCACCATATTTGTGTCATAGAAGATATTTGGCAGGAATCTTTTGCTTATTTTCCAAATAGGTTATATAGTATTGGAATGAATTATTCTTTAAAAATATGGTTGAATTCACTTGTAAATCCATCTGGTTCTGGTGATTTCTTTTTCTTAGGGAGCTCATTTGTGACTTGTTCAATTTCTTTTTCTAGGATAGGGTTATATAAGTATTACATCTCCTCTTTTATTAATCTAAGTAATTTATATTTTTTTAAATATTCATCACTAACATTGCCAGATTTATTGGCATAAAATTGGGCAAAATAGTTCCTAATAATTGCTTTAATTTCATCTTCTTTGGTGGTGCTGTCACCCTTTTCCTTTTTTCTGCTAGTAATTTGACTTTCTTTTTTTTTCTTTTGTTAAGTCAAATTACCCAATGGTTTATTTTATTGTCCCCCCCCATAAAACCAGCTATAAGTTTTATTTGTTAGCTCATTTTTTTTTGCTTTTACTTTTGTTAATTTCTCCTTTGATTTTCAGAGCTTCTAATATGATCTTAAATTGGGGATTTTTAGTTTGTTCTTTTTCTAGTTTTTTTTACTTGCACACCCAATTTATTGATCTACTCTTTCTCTTTTTTAATTGATATAAGTGTTTAGAGCTAAAAAATTTCCCCTAAGTACTGTTTTAGTTGCATCCCACAGACTTTGGTGTGTGGTTTCATTGCTGTCATTCTCTTTAATGAAGTTGATTGTTTATGATTTGTTCTTTGACCCACTCATTCTTCAGTATTAGATTATTTATTTCCAATTAAATTTTAATCTATATTTCCATGACTTTTTATTAATTTTTTTATTGCATTATGGTCTGAATAGGATGAATGTAATATTTCTGCTTTTCTGCATTTGGTTGTGAGGTTTTTATGCCCTAATACATGGTTGGGTTTTGTGCAGGTTTCATGTACAGCTGAGAAAAAGGTTTATTCCTCTCTATTCCCATTTGGTTTTCCCCAGAAGTCTCACCTAAAATTCTATTTATCTCCTTAAGTTCTTTATTTTATTGTTAGATTTACCTAGTTATGAGGGAAAAGGTGAAGTCCTTCACTAGTATAATTTTACTGTCTATTTCCTCCTATAACTCATTTAATTTTTCCTTTAAAAATTTGGATGTTCTTTTAGTGATGGCAAAAAATTGGAAATTGAGGGAATGCCCATAAATTGGGGATGTTATGGTATATGATTGTGATGGAATACTATTGTGCTATTATATGACATGATGAGCAGGATGCTCTCAGAAAAACCTGGAAAGACTTACATGAACTGATGCAAAGTCAAATGTGCAGAACCAGGAAAATGATGCACAGCAATATTATATGATGATCAGTTGGAAATAACTTAGCTAATTCTCAGCAATACACTGATCCAAGACAATTCTGAAGGACTTATGATGAGAAATGCTATTTATCTCTAGAGAATGTATTGATGGATTCTGAACACAGATTGAGACAAGCTTTTAAAAAAACTTTATTTTTCTGTTTTTTTGCATCTATATTTTCTTTTACAATTTGACTAATATGGAAATATATTTTGCACATGTATAACCTCTATCAAATTTCTTGATGTCTTAAAGAGGGGGTAGGGAAGCAGAAAATTTGGAACTCAAAATTTTGAATAAAATGAATGTTAAAAATAGTTTTTGCACATAATTGGGCAAAAAATAAAATATTATATAAATAATTGTTTTAATTTTATGATGTGGCATTTGGTATGTATGTATTTAGTACTATTACTTCACTGTGTATAGCACCTTTTTATTTTTTAAAATTTATTTATTTACTTTTGGTTTAGAACATTCAGTTCCACAGTCCCTTGAGTTTCAAATTTTCTCCCCCTCCTTCTCCTCCCCTTCCCCAGCCCCATGGCAGCCTGTAATCAAATATAGGATCTACAAATACATTCACATTAAACATTAGTCAAGTTGGAAAGAAGGATTATAATTTATATAATTAATTAATTCAGTTCACCAAAAGGGGTGCACAATGAGAAAGAAGAAATAAAACAAAATAAAACAGAAAAAAAGAGCAAGTAATTTGCTACAATCTGCATTCAGACTCTGTAGTTCTTTCTGTGGATAAGGTTATCACTTTCCATCATGAGTCCTTTGGAATTATCTTATAATCTTTCATTGTGAGAGGATCCCAGTCGATCCAATTTGCTCATCACAGATATGATGTGTCTGTAATTGTGTACCAAGTTCTCCTGGTTCTGCTCTCCTCACTCAGCATCAGTTTATACAAGTCTCTCCAGGTTATTATTAAGTCTATCTGCTCTTCATTTATAGCACAATAGTATTCCATTACATTCATATACCACAACTTGTTTAGCCATTCCCCAGTTGATGGGGATCCCCCTTGATTTCCAATTCTTTGCCACCACCAAAAGAGCTGTTGCAAATATTTTTGTACAAACAGGTCCCTTTCCCAGTTCTGTGATCCCTTTGGGATACAGCCCTAGAAGTGGTATTTCTGGGTCAAGGGTATGCACTTTTTCTTTTTAGTCTTTAATTAATTTGTTTGTTTACTTTTAGTTGACAAGATTCAGTTCCACAATTCCTTGAGTTTCAAATTTTCTCTCCCTCCTTCCCCTCCCCCTATGGTGGCATACAATCAAGTATAGGACCTGCAAATACTTTTACATTAGACATTAGTCAGGTTATAAAGAGGGATTGTATCAGAAGGAATGTACAATGGGAAAGAGGAAACAAAACCAAACAAGAAAAAGAACAAGTAGTTTGTTTCAATCTGGATTCAAACTTAGTTCTTTCTAGGTCTTTCTCTGGATGTAGACAACTCTCTCCATCATGAGTCTTTTAGGGTTGACTTATAACCCTGCATTGCTGAGTAGAGTCCAGTCCATCAAAGTTGGTCATCACACATATGTTGTGTCCATAATTGTGTGCAAATTTCTCCTGGTTCTACTCTTCTCACTCAGCATCAGTTCATATAAGCCTCTCCAGGTAAATATGAAGTCCATCTGTTCCTTGTTTCTTATAGCACAATAGTATTCCATTACATTCATATACCACAACTTGTTCAGCCATTCCCCAATTGATGGGTGTAATGCGAATGTAAATTTTAAAGATCTTCCCTGCCCCTAGGCTAA
>NW_027186304.1:89999009-90044612 GCF_028583685.1 Petaurus breviceps papuanus
TGTAATGCGAATGTAAATTTTAAAGATCTTCCCTGCCCCTAGGCTAAAGTGCAGCAGAAGCCTGGGGAGGGAGGCTTGTTTTTCAGTAGATACTTTTTGATTGGCCAGTGGGTCAATAAGGTTGTTACATTCTCTGAGCCAGGAGAAGGCTATATAAGCCCTGATGTGTAGCTTTGTTTTTGGGACTCACTTTGAGAAGTGTTTTGTGATTTGATCTGAATTCTGGGAAGCCATTGTTGAGAGTCCCCCGGCTTTGAAAAATCCAGAATGTGGAAACCCAGATGTTGACTGGGTATGGATGTAATGGTTGGACAGTTTGGAAATCTGTCTGCTTGATGTTTCTGTCTTGATAATTATGCCTGTATATTTTGAGGTTCAGGGTGCTGACCTTTTTGCCCTGAACAAGGTAAATGATATATGGTCTGACTGATTAAAGTAAGCTTGTTAACCCATTTTGAGTTGCTTTCCTTTAACAAAGCAGATCCAAGAACCTGTGTGAGCAGGCACCTTGGGGACACTGGGGTGCTTGCTGCTACAATGGGTATCCTCTTAATTTCCAATTCTTTGCCACCACAAAAAGAGCTGCTATAAATATTTTTGTACATATGGATCTTCCTCCCATTTCTATGATCTCTTTGGAATACAATCCTAGAACTGGTATTGCTGGGTCAAAGGGTATGAAATTATTTATATCCCTTTGGGCATAATTCCAGATTGCTCTCCAGAATGGTTGAATCAGTTCACAACTCCACCAAAAATGCATCAGTGTTCCAATTTTTCCTCATCCTCTCCAACATTTATAATTTTCCTGTTTTGTCACCTTAGCCAATCTGACCTGTGAGATGTGGTACCTCAGAATTGTTTTAATTTGCATTTCTCTAATCAGTAGTAATTTAGAACATTTTTTCATATGCTCATAGATATCTTTAATTTCTTCCTCTGAAAACTGCCTGTTCATATCCTTTGACCATTTATCAATTGAGGAATGACTTATGTTATTATAAATTTGACAAAATTCTCTGTATATTTTAGAAATGAGACCTTTGGGGTGGTCAGGTAGCACAGCGGGTAAGAGCACTGGCTCCAGTGTCGGGACGACCTGAGGATCAAATCCAGGCCCAGATACTAAGCACCACACCCAGAAATAACTGGCCATGTAATCTTGAGCAAGTTACTTAACCCTGATTGCTTTAAAAAAAATAAAAAAAAAGAAATGAGACCTTTATCAGAGACACTTGTAAAAAATCTTTCCCAATTTTCCACTTCGCTCCCAATCTTAGTTACATTAACTTTATTTATTAACTTTTCAATTTAATGTAATCACAGTGATCTGTTTTGCATTTCATAATGCTCTCTATCTCTTCTCTGGTCACAAATTTCTCTCTTCTTTGTAGATCTGACAAGTAAACTATTCCTTGCTCTCTCAGATTGCTGACAGTCTCAACCTTTATATCTAGATCATGGACCCATTTAGATTTTATTCTGGTATATGTTGTAAGATATTGGTCTATGCCCAGTTTCTGCCATGCTATTTTCCAGTTTTCCCAGCAGTTTTTGTCAAATACTGAATTCTTATCCCAGAAGCTAGGGTCTTTGGGTTTGTTAAATGGTAGATTACTATAGTCATTGACTGCTGTGTCTTCTGTACCTAGTCTATTCCACTGATCCACCACTCTATTCTTCAGCCAGTACCAAGTAGTTTTGATGATTGCTGCCTTATAATACAGTTTAAAATCTAGTATAGCTAGGCCACCTTCCCTAGTATTTCTTCTCTTTTTTTTTTCTCGGCAGTTTATTCTTTTATTTAATTTTTTTCTTCTTTTTTTTTACATTTTTGAAATGCTTTATTAACTTCTGATTTACATCATTCATTTCTGCCAGATTTTGAGTTACAAATTTTCTTTCTGTTTTTCTCCTACCCACTGCCCCAAAATAGCAGTCCCACAGGATATCCCCTCCTCCAATCTACTCTCTCCCATATTGAATTCCAGATTCATTCCCTACTTCCCTTGATACTCACCCTTACTGGGAAGATAAGCAGTTCTGTATAGGTTGTACATGTGTAGCTAATGCAAAACATTAACACAATAGATATATTGTAAAAGACTGACTATATTTCGCTCCCTCCTAACCCACGTCCCACTTGTTCTATTCTATACTTTGATCCCATCCATTTTCAAAGGTGGGTGCTTCCAACTTCCCTCCCTCCCAGCCTGCCTTCCCTTCCATCATTCCCACTCTCATACCCTTCCCCCCTACTCTCCTGAAGGCTGAGATACCTGATTTAGCATGTATTTCATTCCCTCCCCAAGCCAAATTCAATGAGAATAAGGTTGTCCCATTCCCTTTTGCCTTCCTATTCTTCCCCTCCATTGTAACCATTTTCCCTTGCCTCTTCTATATGAGATAGTTTACCCCATTCTGTTTCTCCCCATCTCCTCTCATTATATTCCTCTCTCACTTCTTAATTTCACCTTTTAAGTATCATCACTTCCTATTAATTTGGTCCTGTGCTCTCTATCTATTTACACCTATAAACATATGTACACATTCACATATGTATTCATATGCCCATATACTCTCATATATAGATTCCCTTCAACTATTCTCATACTGGGAAAAGTTTCATGAGTTACAATTATCATTTTTCCTTGTAGGAATGTAAGTAGTTCAGCTTTAATAATTTCCTTATGATTTCTTTTCCCTGTTTACCTTCTCATGCTTCTCTTGCTTCTTGTATCTGAATGTCAAATTTTCTATTCAACTCTGTTTTTTTCAGCAAGAATGCTCGAAAGTCCTCTATTCCACTGAATGACCATATTTTCCCCTGAAACATGATACTCAGTTTTGCTGGGTAGGACATTCTTGGTTTTAATCCCAGCTCCTTTGACCTCCAGAATATCATATTCCAAGCCCTTCGATCCCTCAGTGTAGAAGCTGCCAGACCCTGGGTTATCCTGATTGTGTTTCCACAATATTCAAATTGTTTCTTCCTGGCTGCTTCTAATATTCTCTCCTTGATCTGGGAATTCTGGAACCTGGCTATAATATTCTTGGGAGTTTTCTTTTGGGATCTTTTTCAGGAAGTGATCAGTGGATTCTTTCAACCTCTATTTTGCCCTCTGGTTTTAAAACATCAGGGCAGTTTTCCTCGAGGATTTCTTGGAGGATGATTTCTAGGTTCTTTCTTTGATGATGGCTTTAAGTTAGCCCAATAGTTTTAAAATTATCTCTCCTGGATCTATTTTCCATGTCAGTGGTTTTTCCAATGAGATATTTCACATTGCCTTCTATTCTTTCATTTGTTTGGATCTGATTAACAGCATCTTGATTTCTCATAGTCATTAGCTTCCATTTGCTCCAATCTAATTCTGAAGGAATGATTCTCTTCAGTGAGCTTTTGAGATTCTTTTTCCATCTGGCAAATTCAGCTTTTTAAGGTATTCTTCTCCTCATTGCCTTTCTGAGCCTCTTTTGCCATTTGAGTTAGTCTATTTTTTAAGGCGTGATTTTCCTCAGTCAGGCTGTTGACTCTCATTTCGTAATTTTCTTGCATCGTTCTCATTTCTCTTCCCAGTTTTTTTTTTCCACTTCTCTTATCTGTTTCTTAAGGTCCTCTATGGCTTATAAGCAGCTTGTATTTTCCTTTGAAGTGTTTGGTGCAGGAGTTCTGACTTTGCTGTCTTCCTCCTGTTCCATGCTTTGATCTTTTTTGTCCCCAAAATAGTAGTCTAATGTTGGATTCTTCTGTTTACTTTGTTTCCCTTGCCTGGACATGTTGCCACTCAAATACTTGACTTTTGGGCTTTTTGCCACAGTAGGCCTGTGTCACCAGACAGCGGAGCTTCCATCCCAAATGCTGGGGTTTTCTTAGCTGCTGGAGGTATTAGTTGGGTGCCCTTGCTGAAGCCTCCACATGCTCTGGCAAGCTGGACACACACCCCAGGACCTCCACCCTAGACCTCAATCCAGATCTAAGCAGGTTAAAGCCAGCGTGAATACCCCTCAGAATGGTCACTTGTTCCCCCTACACTCTGCAGGCCAGGAGCTGAAGCTCCCACATGGCAGGGGCTGTACCTGCAGCCCTCAGTGACTTCTTGCCCCGGGGGCAAAAGCTGATGCGCTCCCAACTACTCGGTCCCAAATTCCATACTGTACTGACCTCTCACTTTGTTCTTAGCATCTATTTTTTGATAAATCTGGAATCAGAAACAGCTGCTGGTGATCTGGAATCTCTCCAGCTGCCAGCTGGCCAGGCCTTCCTGGAGCTAAAACCTCTGCATACAGCTGGGCTCAGCTCCCAGAGCTTTGTGCTGGCTGATTCCTGCCAGCCTGCTGGGCTGTCCTCAGCGGGAGGTTAGCTTCTCTGTGTCATTTTGTGGGTTCTGTAGCTCCAAAGTTTGTTCAGAGTCCTCTTTTTACATGAAGTGTGGAAGGTCGAAGCCAGAGTTGCGTGGAGGACCTGTTTCTACTCTGCCATCTTACTAGCATTTCTTTCCATAAAATCTCTTGATATTTTGGACCTTTTGTTCTTCTAGATGAATTTTGTTACTATTTTTTTGTAGTTCTATAAGGTAATTTTCTGGTAGATTTATTGGTATGGTATTAAACAGGTAAATTAATTTAGGTAAAATTGTCGTTTTTATCATATTAGCTCTACCTAGCCATGAACAACTGATGTTTTTCCAATTATTTAGATCTGACTTTATTTGTGTGAAAAGTGTTTCATAATTGTATTCATATAGTCCCTAGGTTTGTTTGGGCACGTAAATTCCCAAATATATTTATAGTGTCCACAGTAACTTTAAATAGAATTTCCCTTTCTGTGTCTTGCTGTTGGACTTTGTTAGAAATGCACAGGAATGCTAAGGATTTATGGGAGTTTATTTTATATCCTGCAACTATGCTAAATTTATTTATTATCTCAAGTAATTTTTTGCTTGATTCTCTAGGATTCTCTAAGTATATCATCATATCATCTGCAAAGAGTGATAGCTTAGTCCCTTCTTTGCCTAACCCAAATTCTTCAATTTCTTTTTCTTCTGTCATTGCTACAGCTAACATTTCTAGTACCCAGTTGAATAAGAGGGATGATAGTGGACATCCTTGGTTCACCCCTGAGCTTACTGGAAATGCTTCTAGTTTATCCTCTTTACATATAATACTTGCTGATGGTTTTAGATAGATGCTACTTATTATTTTAATAAAGACTCCATTTATTCCTATACTTTCTAGTGTTTTTAAGAGGAATGGGTGTTGTATTTTGTCAAAGACTTTTTCTGCATCTATTGAGATAATAATATGGTTTTTGCTAGTTTTGTTGTTGATATGATTGATTATACTAGTAGTTTTCCTAATTTCAAACCATTCTTGCATTCCTGGAATAAATCCTACCTGATCAAAGTATATTATTCTTGTGATAAGCTGCTGTAGTATTTTTGCTAATATTTTTAAAATTTTTGCATCTATATTCATGAGGGAAATTGGCTTATAGTTTTCTTTCTCTGTTCTGGCTCTTCCTGATTTAGGTATCAGCACCATATTTGTGCCATAAAAAAAATTTCATAGGATTCCTTCTTCTCTAATTTTCCCAAATAGTTTATAAAGTATTAGAATCAATTGTTCTTTAAATATTTGATAAAATTTGCTTGTAAAACCATCTTTCCCTGGAGATTTTTTCCTAGGGAGTTAATTGATGGCTTGTTCAATTTCTTTTTCTGAGATGGGGATATTTAGGTATTCTACTTCTTCTTTAGTTAATCTGGGCAATTTATATTTTTGTAAATATTCATCCATTTCACTAAGATTATCAAATTTATGGGCATATAATTGGGCAAAATAATTCCTAATTTTTGTTTTAATTTCCTCTTCATTGGAGGTTAATTCACCCTTTTCATTTCACAATTTGGTTTTCTTTTTCTTTCTTTTTGTATCAAATTGACTAAAGGTCTATCAATTTTATTGTTTTTTTTTCATAAAACCAACTCTTAGTTTTATTTATTAGTTCAATAGTTTTCTCAATTTCAATGTTATTAAACTCTCCTTTCGTTTTTCGTATTTCTAATTTAGTATTTAGTTAAGGATTTACAATTTGTTCTTTTTCAAGTTTTTTCAGTTGCATGCCCAAGTTATTGACCTCCATTTTCTCTATTTTATTCATGTATGCATTCAGAGATATAAAACTTCTGCTAAGAACTGCTTTTGCTGCATCCCACAAGTTTTGGTATGTTTTCTCGTTGTTGTCATTCTCTTGAAATTAATTACTGATTGTTTGCATGATTTCTTGTTTGAACCACTCATTCTTTAGGAGTAAATTATTTAGTTTCCCATTAATTTTTAGTCTATCTTTCCATGGCCCTTTATTACATATAATTTTTGTTGTATCATAATCCAAAAAGGATGCAATTAGTATCTCTGCCTTTCTGCACTGGATAGGTTTTTCTACCCTACTACATGCTCTATTTTTGTGTATGTGCCATGTAATGCTGAGAAGAAGGTATATTCCTTCTTACCCCCATTCAGTTTTCTCCAGAGGTCTATCATATCTACCTTCTCTGACATATTCACCTCGTTTACTTCTTTATTGTTTATTTTTAGGTTAGATTTATTAAGTACAAAGAGGAGGAGATTGAGGTCCCCCACTAGTATAGTTTTGCTATCTATTTCTTCCCCTAACTCCCTTAACTTCTCCTCTAGGAATTTGGATTCTATACCGCATGGTGAATATATATTTAGTAATGATATTGCTTCATTGTCAGTGCTGCCTTTTAGCAGGATATAGTTTCCTTCCTTATCTCTTTTAATTAGTTCTATTTTTGCTTTTGCTTTATCCGAGATAAGGATTGCTACCCCTACTTTTTTTACTTTCTCTGAAGCATAATATATGCTGTTCTAGTCTTTTACCTTTATGCTATGTGTATCCCCCTGTTTCAAATGTGTTTCTTGTAGACAGCATATTGTAGAATTATGGTTTTTAATCCATTATGCTATCTGCCTTCATTTTATGGGGGAGTTCATCCCATTCACATTCATAGTTATAATTACTGTCTGTGTCTTTCCCTTCATCCTATTCCCTCCCCTGTTTATACTTTTATTTCTTCCTTCTTCCTTCACCTCCTTAAGAGTTTTCTTTTTGACCACTGCCTTCCTCAGTATTCCCACCCTTTCAACTCCCCTTCCTTTTCCTCCCCTTCCCCCTAACTACTTCTTCCCTCCCTTCTAAAAGCTCCCCTTTTATTTCCCCTTTCCCCTCCTTGTGCTTGTGGAGTGCAATAGACTTTATACTTAACAAGTTATGTTATTCCCTCCTTGAACCAAAACCAATGAGAGTAAAGCTCCTAAGATGTTCATCTCCCTCTCTTCTTTCCTTCTACTATAATGTTTTATGCCTTTTGTGTGGCATAATATACCCTTTTCTACCACCTGCTTTCCTTTTCTCCCATTACAGTTCCTTTGCTCCTCTTAATAGGGTTTTTTAAATCATCACTTTGGTTAGATTTTACCCACACCCTCTATCTATGTATAACTCTTTTATATGTTGTGATCATTATACAATTCTCAATATTGACAGGTATCAATTTCCCATGTAGGAATGTAAACAGTTTGCTCTTATTGAGGAACAAGTTTGTAGCAGCAAGCACCCCAGCATACCCAGGTTGGTTGCCAACACAGGTTCTTAGATCTGCTTTTCTAAAGGAAAGCAACTCAAAAAGGGTTAACAATCTTGCTTTAATCAAACATATGTCATTTACCTAGTTCAGGAGAAAAAGGTCAGCACCCTGAACTTCAGAAAATACAAACAAGTTTCAAGCAGAATTTACAAGCAGACAGAGAAACAGATCAGCAGAGAGGCTTCCAGCTGTCTGACCATTACATCCATATCTAGTCAGTTACCAAAGAGGGAAGCACCAACATCTGGGTTTTCAAAGCTGGGAGGCTCAACGGCTGCCTAGAGTCTCATCTGGTCATATCATACAACTCTTCTCAAAGTGAGTCCCAAAACAAAACCTCAAATCAGGGTATATATAGCTTTTTCCTGGCTCAGAGAATGTCACAGCCCTCTTGACCCACTGTCCAATCACAAAGTATCAAGGTGTGGGCATTCCTGAAAAACAAGACTCCTGCCACAGGCTCCAGGTGACCACATTCAGTCTATTAGGGAGCAGAGTATATTTTCAAATCAAAGAAGGTTCTCAGAGTCACCTAAGCCAATAAAAGGGCCTAGGGTCAGGGAAGATTTTAAATTCCCATTCCTATAACAAAGTTGTGTGTGTGTGTGTGTGTGTGTGTGTGTGTGTGTGTGTTCCCTGCTTACCTTTTTATGTTTCTCTTGAGTCTTGCATTTGGAGATCAAATTTTCCACTGAGCTTTGGCTTTTTCTTCAGGAAGGTCTGGAATTATCTTATGTCATTGAATGCCCATCTCCTTTCCTGAAAGATTATGCTTACTCTTCCAGGATAGTTCATCCTTGGTTGTAGTCTGAGTTCTTTTGCCTTACAAAATATCATATTCCAATCCCTCTGATCTTTTAATGTAGAAGCTGCTAGGTCCTATGGGATCCTAACTATAATTCGACGATATTTGAATTGTTTCTTTCTTGCTGCCTGTAGTATTTTCTCCTTGATCTGATAGTTCTGGAATTTGGCTAAAATAGTTCTTGGAGTTTTTAATTTGGAATCTCTTTCAGAAGGTGTCCAGTATATTCTTTGTTTGACTATTTTAGTCTCTGGTTCTAGGACTTCAGGGCAATTTTCCTTGATTTCTTGGAAGATGTTGTCTAGGCTCTTTTTGATTTACTGGTAGACTGATAATTCTTAGATTACCTCTCCTGGACAGTTTCTCCAGGTCAGTTGTTTTTCCAGTGAGATTTTATATTTTCTTCTAATTTTTCCTTCTTTATATTTTGTTTGACTGATTCTTGATGCCTCATAGAGTCATTAGCTTCAAGGTGACCGATTCTAATTTTTAGCAAATTATTTTCCTCAATTAATTTTTGAAGTTCCTTTTCCATATGTTCAGATATTGTTTTTACAGGTTCAGCCTATAGTTTTTGCTCCAACAGAAGCATTACTTTTACTCTGTGTATGTTTTTTGGTTTCAAGTGTGTTTCTTGTAAATAACATATTTTTGGATTCTGGTTTGTTATCCATTCTGCTCTCTGCTTCTGTTTTGTAGGTGAATTCATCCTGTTCATATTCACCATTATGACTACTAAGTGTGTATTTCCCTCCCTTCTATTTTACTCCTATTTTTCCTTCTCTTTCTCTATCTTTTTAACCTATTTCCCCTCAAAAGTCTACCTCCCTTAATTCACTCTCCCCTCTATTACCCTCCCCCTACTTGTCTCCTTCCCCTTCTCCTTCCCTATTGGGTAGGATAGATTTTCTTTTTCCTATCTGGGTATGTATGTTAATTTCCCTTTGAACCAATTCCAGTGAGAGTGAGGTTCAAGTATTGCCTGTCCCCCTTTTTTCCCTTCCACTATAAAAACTCTTCCTTGTGTGCCTCTTTTATATGAGATAATTCACCCCATCATTAATTTGATTTGAGGTGAAATTTCAAGGTTGTTTGGAGGGGGATGTTGAGAGACTTCAGGTGAGTTGCCTGTACTGTCAGTCATCTTGACTCTGCCCCTTCTCTCACCTTAGATTGATTTTAATTTCTTTCCAAGATTCTCAAGGATTATTTCTAATTTGGGAAATGGGTTCTCCTTAGTGGTCAGTTAGGTACAGAATAGCAGTTCCTCTTATCATTTCCTCTTTCCTCTGAAGAATGAAATTATAAATATAAGTCAAATATCAGTTGCTCTGCTTTTAGTTTGACTCAGCAGAGGTTGGCATAGTTGAAGTTTCTTATTACTACTCTATAATGCCTTCATTCCAGCTTTGTAGTCTGCTTCTAGAACTTATCATCTATTTCACCTTTCTGTCTTCATGGTCGTATACCTATTAAGTGACAGAAGTAATCTCTTGACTCCCAGTTTAGTGTTCCTTCCATGACACCATATTGCCTTTTCCATAAAAAATATAGTATGTAACTGTGTATAAAATATAAAGTAGTGTAGAACCATAAACTTTAATTTGCCAATTATGGAAGTATATCCCTACATACTGAAAGTTTCCTTCTTTTTTCTCCCTAAGTACTTGGTGGAAATTCTTGGCCAAAAATAAAAATTTAACAAGGAAAATGGAACTTTGCAGCTGTAATGCTGGTTAAGGCCATCAGTTCTTATTCTGCATAGCTGCTACCAGCACATTCAAAAGTTTCAATCACATTAAGACTTTTCCTAAATGCCTTATATATATATATTTTTTTTTTTCCTCTATTACTCTGCTGACCTAAGTTCAAGGAAATACTTTATGTTGTTGCTTGGCTCATATTTTGAGGAGATTTTCCTGGGCAGTTTGCTTATGAATCTGGGTCAATATATCAGGGAGTATCAGAGATAATGTAACTCTCCCCTATGTAAGCATAGTTCTGCCTAATTATTATTTTTTTTATTTCATAAGTACCCAGGTTTAATCTTTCTAATTGGTAAGTCAGATAGGACCTAGAAATAATGATTTTATACATACACACACACACACACACACACATATATATATATAAACATAAATATAAACATATATAAACATAAATATAAATGTGTGACTGTATGTAATAACTGCTTTAAGGAAAATAAAAACAAAGTGTTAGATGACCAAACCATTTTGACCGCTGCCTCATCTTAGACCTCAGTAGAGATACCCTATGCCCATGCACCTTGGAAATAGCAGTTCCCTTTTGCCTCCTGTAATGGTAAGGGAATTTGAAGGTCTTCCCTGCTTCTTAATGGGCTTCACTTGAAGCCCAACAAGAGAAACTTGCTTAGGGGAAGCTTGTTTTTAGGAAGGTCCACACCTTTGTTACTTTGTAATTAGGTAGTAGATCATGAAGATTGTGATTTCCTCTGACTCTGGAGAAGGATGTATATGTATGTGTATGTGTATATGTATGTCTATGTCTATGCCCTGATGTGAGATTTTGCTTTGGGGATCACTTATGGAAGAGTTGTGTGATTAGGCCAGATGAGACTCTGGGTAGCTGTTGCAACTCCTGGCTTTGAAAACCCAGATGTTGGTACTTTTCTTTCTGATAACTAACATTGTTTTTATGTAATGGTCAGACAGCTAGAAGTCCTGTCTGTTGGTCTATTGAATTATATTTTTATTTTCTCTGTCTGTATTTTTTGTTAGCTTGTAATTTCTGTTTGTATTTTCTGAAGTTCAGGGTGCTAACTTTTCCCCCTGAACTAAGTGAATGATATTATGTATGTTTGATTAAAGTAAGATTTTTAACTCCTTTTGAGTTGTTTTCTTTTAGAAAAGCAGATCAAAGGACCTGTGCTAGTAGCCATCCTGGGTATGCTAGGGTGCTTGCTGTTATGCCACCATAGTTACATAGCCTCCATAGTCATACCTACTAAAGACCCAGAAAGAAAGTCTTGTCATCAAAGTCCTTACCATTGTTAAATGGTTCAACATCAGAAATCAATGGGAGCTACATTTAAGAAGATGTATCACAATTTGATTTGTTAAATTCTGAAACTACTGGACCTACCCATATAATTTGAAGCTGACTCCTCCAATAAATATTGTCTCCCCTTATTAGACTATGAACTCCTTGAGAACAGGGATTAGTTTTGGTTTTCTATTTGTACCCCTAGAACTTAGGATACAGACTTGTATATTGTTTGTATTATGTATTATATGTGCTCAATTGATGCTTTCTCATTGCCATTCATAGAAGTCCAGAGCATGGAGAAGTCATTTTTGGCTTATAACATTAGGAAAGGTTTCTTAGAAGAGGTGGCACTTGAGTTAGGACTTGAGGATTTTGACAAGTAGCGATGAAGAGAGACAGTAGTTTTAGGTAGCAAGAACAGCATGGATCTGTCTATTCTGATCTGCAGCAAAATTTCACCAATTCAGATTCATTGGAAAAGCAACTGAATTAGTTAAATGTCCTGAATTAGTCATATTTATTTTAAGATTCATGTAGTATTTCAAATATGTAGAGTAATTGCAACTCGTCTAACAAAGCATTATTTAATAATAGTTGAAACTTGTCTAAAAAAGTTCATCTGTAGGGTAAAAAACTTTTAATGAATAAGAATCATTTGTAATTGGCCTGTCAATGATTAAATTGATGGGAGTTTCTAAAGTACAAGAAGGTGATCTGCACAATTTATGCTCTTGAATAGTTTAAATATCTCTTTGCAAATCTTGTATATGCAATTTAATAAAGAAAAATATTTATTTATAAATTGTGTAAAGATAAATTTCAGCTTTTATTTTCCCGAATTTTCACAAATTCCAATATAGTAGAATCTAGTAAGATTTTACTGTGTGAGAAAAATACAGTCGACTCTGTATTTCCAGGGTAATGGGGAGGGGGGAGATAAATGCTATCCACTGTTAATCTAAAATGGGGTAACTAATGAAACTCTCTGACCAAAGTTTTTCTTTTCTTTGTATCTTCTGTCCACTGTCATGAAGTGGCCAAAACACAGATAGCAAAGAGTCAGAAAAATCAAATCGTGTGAGTAATCCAATGAGTAGATCATAAACTAGTAGTAATCATGAATGAACAAAAATAAAATATATGTCTAACCAATGCAGGAGAAGCAATAAAAACTAGATTATTGCTGGACTTTAAGTGATTTTTGTTTAGGAAAATCTGATTAGGAATGGGCTTCTATTCATTGTTTAATGTTCATTCTAGTTTATAAATAACACCAGGGAATCAGAACAGAGAAAGGTCCAGGGCTTTTCTCTATTAGATGTGAGTATTTTTTTTGTTCTTGTCAAATACTCTTGTATCTTCCCCAGACCTCCAACTTACAAGTAGTGTTTCCTCTAAGGTCATTTGTAAATCAGGTGTTTAACTCAAGATGGCTTTTTTTCCTAAAAATTATGTTATATATGGTAGCTAATTTCCCAGGCTAGCCCTCAGAAATCTAGGTATTTCAATATATGACTGAATTATTTTGTTTCTGGGATCTCAGATTTTGTGGGTGAATTGCTTCCTCTACCAATTCAGGCTATACTATAATCCAGTAGAAAGAGTGCTGACTCTTTGGCTAAGGACCTGGTTTCATAGCCTACCTATCATGCTTAATACCTGGGTGACTTTGACCAGTCACTTGATCTCTCTGGGCTTCAGTTTCCTAATCTATAAAATGAAGGGTTGGACTAGATGACCTTTAAAATCTCTTCTAAACCTATGGTCCTTTGGCTTATAGGGTCCATGAGTTACTATCTCTAAACTACTTCACTATGCTGAATTCTTTTGTAAGTGATGAGTCTGTAGCTAGACTGGTTCTTGAATGAAAGTCTGTCATTTTACCTGTACTTTCAGTTCTGTTGGATCTGCCAAAGTTTACTCTCCTTTGTCATAACCTTTGAGAACCCAACTTTGAGTAACCCCCCAAGTTACTTTCACTTTTATGCCAAAGTACACTTTAATGTAAAATTCAATTATAATGTGGACATTCTATTCCAAATTCTGGATCTTAGGAATGGGATCTGACACAAAAAAGGAAGAGGAGGAACATAATTTTCATTTCCTTGCCTAGGTGCAAAAGCAGTTTGTGGCAACATTTTGAAATAATTGATTTGGCATCCATTCCCACCTTACAGACTTTCTGGTGTCCCCTACTTCTAGTCTACCAGTGCCCTTATACTGCTCCAAGCCTCTCTCTGAAGCACCATATTCAGCCTTATTTTCCTATGCTTTCAAAATGTTCCTCCTTTAAAAGTAATCTGTCTACCCTCCCAAACACTGTAAAAACTCCTTCGTTGCAATTGATATTAGGTAGGAGGAAGAGAGCAACCTAAAAGAATTTATTAACAATTAACATTCTAGATGTATTGGCATTTACAAAGGGAATGGTATAACAAAATGTGAAAAAAAGAGGGCAAAATTTACTTCTCTTTTGTTTTTATTTTTATTCTTCCAGTTCTGAGCCCACTTGTTTAAATACTTCAGTGATCTATGTTCTTGCCAATGGAAGTGCTTCTTCCCTAGACTACAACTCTTCTCATTTTGTGTGATAACTTGACCATGTTGTATCTTAGATACTCCAGAGTTTGTCTAACATGCTGGAAGCTTCAGTGTTGCTACATTATACATAGCATTCAGGCAGTCCATCTGGGAGCTCCCATTGTTACTGTTGGGCCTGCCTTTTCTGATCATTTCCTTTACACTACATTTCTTGCTTGCATATAGCTAATCACTGGAAATGTGCTATGGATTTTTATATCTGTCATGTGTTTTTCCTTTGCCCTTTGGTTCACCCACAACTTTAATTTAGTTTGGAAATTATGTTATTCCAAGATTGCAACCATATAGCTTCCCTAGGAGAACACTGATGTGAGAAAAGATGGGTTTTTGCTTCCAGGAGCAGCTTGGGATGATTAAAATCACTGCACAGTCTCCCATATGCAATTCAGAACCCACAGATTATCACAAAACCCCCATTTTTTTTTCACAATAGCTCTGAACCACAGTGGGGGCTTGTGAATATGGGTGGGATCAGGGTGGGGCAAGATGTTTCTATGCAGGTCCTTTATACTATTAAGTCAGAGATTGCCTACAACAATAAAAGCAGATGCTTAGCAGCATACCTTCATCCCATCTGCCATATGGTACCTTATTTTTCTCCCTGGGAAGGTCTTACTCTGTATGCATTTCTCTCCTTATAAGTTAAACTAGTAATATATTTCATATGGCATATTTAATTTTGTTGGGCAATAAAACAAAAACTGGTATTTAGGTAAAAATGAAAAATGAAGCCTGGGAGTATTAGCAGAGCCAACGAATAAAGAAAGAAAATGAGAACAATGATCATGAAACACAATAAGTCCAGGTCTGCACAGCAGAGTGAAAGATGTGGTAGCCCAGACAACCTCAGAAGAGCAACTGACCAATTTAGACAAGTTTTCAAAACCAAACAAAATGAACTCCCCCAAAACCAACCAACCAACCAACAAAATCAAAAGCACCAAATTCTCTGAATTAGGTTTTTATGTACTCCACACCCTCACCAGTTCAGTTGGATTTACTAAAGGAGGCATTCACCTCTCTCTCTAAACCTTTCTGTGAGCTATTTGCGTGTATCCCATGCCTGGAATGCTCCCTCTCCTTATCTCTGCCTTCCGGCATCTCTACTTCCTTTCAATGCTGAGCACAAGAACCACCTTTCATTCTAGGCCTTTTCTAGTCCTTCCCAGTTATTAGGGTTATTCCCCATACCTCTACTTCCAAATATTTTGCCTTTATTTTGCATGTATTCCCCATTTATTTATGTTGTATATACCTAGAAGAATGTAAAGTCCTTCAAGTCAGAGAATGTGATTCTCACATAGTAGGCATTTAAGAAATATACATGTAAATATTTTATTCATATACACATATTTCTGGAAGTGTTTTCTCCATTAGAATGAAAGCTACCTGAAGGTAGGCACTGTTTAATTTTAGTCTTTGCATGCATAGCATGTAGCAGAATGCTTGGTACATAGCAGGAACTTAATAAATGTTTGTGAATGATTAATTTGTTCTTGATTCTACAAAAAGAACCAAACCCATAAAACTTCAGGCATGTACTCTGATTGGGCAATGGGACTGACCCATATTCCTTAAGTTTTCATGAGCAAATTTACTAATTACAAATAAATACAATATAACAAAGGCTTGACACATTGAAGTTCTACTTTCTTCAATTGGTTTATTGATTTTCCCCAACATCCACAGCTTTCTAAGGTACATGAACTGAGATGAAGTCATTGAATCCTAATTCAGTATGTGAGCAATGTAATTTCACATAGGAATTCTATATTTCTTTTCAGACCTAGAATGAAATTCCAGAGTTATGTCCATTTTGTAATGCTGTTGGGTTAATCAATTCAGTATTTATTTCATTTTTTAATATTTCACTTCATTTCAGAAGCCATGCTTTAAAACTTTTCACCCCTCAGGACCAAGTCTTCTGTGGACAGGCTTAAATTCTTAAAATGTATTCCTAGGGGGAACTTTAAAATATTCTTCACTGAGCTCTTATTTCCTAGGTATCCTTAACATGTCATTTTACACCCAGAATTTTTGCTCAATCCTTCTATTTTCTAGCTGAAAGCCCTACTCTGAATAAAGTATTTAGTGTTCCAATTTTGGCATATTTTCCCCCTAAAGGCAGAGCACTACTTTATAAAAAGGAGAATTGTGAGTACAAAGATTTTACTCTTTGGCATTTTGTTGTTGTTGTTCAAGTAGATCACAGGAGTTGATCTGTTTTGTTAATGGGTCTTTATTCTAATTTCATTTCATAAGTAGTTACTTATTTCGTAAGTAGTTGTCTTGTATCCATAAATTATATTTCATGAATTTTTTTTTAAATCATCATATCTAATTTAACCTTACTGAAGTTATTCAACAAATGTTTACGTGAAAAAGATAATTTTAGATTTCATATATATTTATTAGATTTAAGGTAAAAAGATGGAAAACAGTTTTTCCCTCAATAGTTCAGTCCTCTGAGTTATACAATTTTTTTAAGGGAATCTAGACCTATGATTTCATTGGGATAGCTAATTCCTGGTGTGTAAACTTCTTTCACCAATGCAGATCATCAATATATCTGTAATTTATAGTCGTAGAGAGTTACTAACATAGTATTTCTAGACATTACTGGACATATCCATCCCTGACATGTAATTTCTGGGTATTTTCCAACATAGATTCTCTGACCTTGCCAGGCAAGATTCTTTGCTGTACCCATGTCTACATTTTGCTTATTGCCATTCTTTGCCTGGTATGCCTACCCAACCTTTCCTTCCTACTGATACCCATCATTTCAAGACCTAAACCAAGGCAGAGAGTCTTCTTCTAAGAAATTGACTTAGAATAACCTCTCTCAGCACTGATCTCTTCATAATTTGTGTATGTATGTGTCTTTTACTTGCGTTCCATGTTCTTCTGTTTGATTAGATTTTCTAACTTTTCTCATGTGTGAATCTTGCTTTTCTAATGACCATGGAAGATCCTCAAGAACAATGGTCATAATCTCTTTGACATCTTCTGCAATGCCATGGCATACACTATATTGCAATAAACATTTAATAAATAAGTAATGAATGAAGTTAACCTTGGAATGGTAATACCAATAAAACAATATTAAAATATGTCATTTCTTATTGAGATTTTGCTTTTGTCTACACCTATTGCATTATTGAGAATGATTCCAAATATTATAATTGAAAGTTCACTTCCGCATTGCCTGCTAAAAAAGGTGTCATGGACAGAAAGTTAGCTCGTTTTCAGGAGTGAAGATAAACTCCAGTGATCAATGTTCCAGAGCCTCAGGAAGTCAAGAATCACCTGTCTTTATTTCATTATCACTTATGGTTTCAACAAAACTAATTATATCATTGTCACCTTGAAAATACAGTTGGATCATATATTTAGAGCTGGAAGTGACCTAAGTAGGCATGGAATCTAGCCTTCTCATTTTATAGAAGAGGGAATTGAGGCCCAGAGTGACTTGCAGAGGGACATTTAGCTAGTAAGTCAGAATTCAAAGCCAGGCCTTTGGGGCTCTGAATTCAATATGTATCTACTCTACCATGCTTAGAATCTTTACATGTACTTTTTAGTTTGCTCCTGGATCATGACAAAGTTTCTATCAGTATGGCAAGTTATCTTATAATAACTAAGTAGTGTATAGCTATACCTCTAGTGGGTCACCCAGACAACATAGTGGATACAGAACTGGCCCTGGAGACAGGAAAACTCATCTTCCTGAGTTCAAATCTGACCTCAGACACTTACTAGCTGTGTGACCCTGGGCAAGTCACTTAACCCTTTTTGCCTTAGTTTCCTCATTTGTAAAATGAGCTGGAGAAGGAAATGGCAAAGCATTCTAGTATCCTTGCCAAGTAAACCCCAAATGGGGTCATAAAGAAACATGAATGGAATGACTGAACAGGTAGAGTGACAATTTCATTTTCTGTTTCAATTTCATTTTTGTTTTTGATGTTTGGACTTTTCCTTGATGAGTTTATTTATACATATTATAGAAAAGATAGCATTGGATCTGTCCCAAGGGAAGGCTGTCAGAAGAAAAATGAGGGTGGGGATTCTCTAAAAACTCTAATATCCCACTAAATGGTGATGGTGGTAGTAGTATTAATTTCCTCAACAAGAGTCTGTCCCTGATGATGTTCCAGGGCCTGTCATCTTTGAAACAACTTTCAATTCACAAAGACATATAGAAACCAAGTAGAAGTTGCTGCTTTAATTTATCCAAGTGAAGCACCTTTCCCAAAGCTAAAGGGCAGTGCCCATTTTTATAGCCAGGGAGCCAGAGCACATGTTCCATGGGATGGTCCTCTGCTGCTATATGAAGGAGTTTGCATATAACCATATACAATGATTCCCCCATAGACAATATGACATAATGTCTGCAGAGTTGGCCTCTGAGTCAAGAAGAGCTAGGGTCAAGTTGTTCCTCTGCTACATATTAACTATATGACTGTGGACAAATCATTTAACTTCTCAATGTCCTAGGAAATGGTTTAAACCCATACATTGAAAAAGAGTTGTCAGTCTGCATTGAGAGTTTTTTATCAGAAGTTCCAATGAAATCACATCTGGATGTCCCCCATGCCTCTCCCCAGAATTCTCCTTGAAAATATGGAGAGGGATAGGAATAGAGGATAGAGACTGAATTTATGATTTCATTAGTATAGATAACTCCAGGATGAGGAAACTTTCTCTATCAATGCAGGTTGCCACCCTCTCTGCAGCTTTCAGTTGAGAGCTGCCTAGAGTGCCGAGAGAAGTAACTTGCCCTATATTATGGAATGCTTAAAATGTAAGCTGCTCAGTTCTATAGAGACAAGTGAAAAGTTCAGTGATTTTGTTTATTATGGTTGTCTTTTACTGGCTTGTATTGAATTATAGACATATTGTGTTTATTTATGTTATGATTATTAGTATCATTATTTTTAATTTGTGTCTCACTGCTTGCAGACTTCCACTTGATTGGTACAGTATGACAACAGGTAATAGATACAATAGCAGTAAAACAGTCATCATCACTGCTGAGACTAGAAACCCCTCCTCTTTGCTTTTTTTAGCCTTCCTCAGCTGGGAAGTTTTGACATCTGCTGGTTTGGGACATGGCTGAGCAGCTGTCAGCAGTGGGGTAGCTGCTTTCAGCAGCAGTTGGGATGGCAGGGTGCCAGCTTGTACCATCTGTGCGCCTGACATTTCATTCTAATTAACAGTAGGGTTAATTGTTCTGGCAGGCTCAAATGCAGTGTCTAACATTACCCAGGGGAAACATGTACAAGTACAGGAGTGGCAGGGAGCTGGGGACAGCCTTGCTAACAAACCTATCGGGGGAGAATGGTTAACGACGACCAATGATTTTACTAGCTGGCCACATGCAATAAGGCTGAGGTATTTTTTTTTTATTCTGATGAATTATGCCAAGCCTGTAATGATGTAGAAGGAATCAAGCTTAGAAAGGCTGAGACTGCTGCCTTGGGGCAATTTGCATGTTATTACTGCATATTCATACCTAATTGTGTTAGGCTTTGCTAATAGAGCAGAATGACATTATGAAAAATCGAGCAACTGCTTTATAGCCAACAAAGCCAGTGTTTTTTCCCGACACTATGAGTGCTGAATGATCATTTAGGCATTTAGTTGCTCAATATGACAAGCCTACCATTTGTTAGCTTGACATATTATAATTTATAAAGCGGTATTCTAATTTTACTTTTAGTTTATTCTCCTCATTTTATACAATATTCATGATAGCAATTTGAATGGGGGATATTCATAGCTATTGTGAGGAGTTGTGATTCAAATAAAACTATATTTTGGATGAAGCATTGCCATTGTTTTATGATGTATTAATTTTAATGTTTAAATAGCTTTTTCATATGTTAATAGAACATAAACCAAGAGTTGATGAGAAGTCTTTATTACAGTGGTGCTCATTCATGCCTCTCTAGTTAATATCTCCACATTTCCATTCTGTACAAACCCATTTTTAGGGTTGCTTTGGACAAAGAAGCCGTCAGGTGGTATGGAGCCAAAAGTCTGCTTTTCTAGAAAAGTGCCTACGTACGGATTCACGGAATGTAGTAGCCGATTCTGTCTCCTGACTAGATAATATGCTTAGGAAATTTCAAGCACTATGGTACATTTTTACATTAGGCTACAATACCTTTTTCAAATCTTTTTATGGAATCTTAGAGAAGACAAAGAAGTAGATAATGTAGCTTTGGAAATCTCCATTTAAATAATGTCAAAGTATGTCGTCATTTTAATTCTCTTCCAGGCATGGAAGGTCATATTTATGTCCTTAATTTACCCCTGTATGTATGTCAAATATGTCGGGTTTTTTCCCTGCTCTAAATCTCAGAGTCTCTTCCCTGATGTATTTAGCATGTGCTGTGAATCCTAGACATAGAGGAGTTGAGATGCAGTTTGTTGAATGGGAATGATGTTTCAAGAATTTGGGGGACTAAATTCTAAGAGTTTTGGACATAAGGAAGTCATACCTTAGTTTAGAATTATTTTAATAGTCTTTGACTACATACCCCAGTATGGAATAGTGGATAGAGAGCTAGCCTTGGAGCCTGAATAGCCCAAGTTTAAGTGCCATCTTTGACATATACTGGCTGTGTGACTTTGGTCAAAACCCTCTACTTTTCACTGCTCTAACCATTTCTTTATGGCTGTAAGGTGCTGATCTACATTGGTAGAGGGAATTTCCTAAACTAAGAATTCCCTATACCAATGAAATTACAGGATCATCCCTATCTTCATGGTGTTATTCATCCAATTCAGTACAATAAGGTGTTATTAATTGCCTACTATGTGCCAGGCACTGTGCTAGGCACAGGGGATACCAAGATGAAAATTAAGACAGCCCTTTTATGCTGGTTCTTGTCTAAAGACTTTATTCTATGAGCTATGTGTACTAGAATGGATGAGTAAGGAATGAGGTGCTCTTCTCTCCCCATCCCCCCCCACTCCCTGGTGTTATTCTTTTCCTTCAGGTTCTTTGTTTAAAATGGATTTATTTTGCAAAATAAAATGTGGTTGGTTGAAAAATATATAGCTTACAAGCTTTTCTAACTAGTACTTAAATGTTCAAGGCATGGAATTATAGAAATGCTACATTTTTGTAATTTAATTATGTAGTAAAATATTGCAGGATTCTAATCCAAACACAGATGATATGGCTCAGTTAATTTATGAGAGGCAACTAAAATTATGGTTATTGGTTGGTAATTTCATGACTTCAGACAGAGAAATGTAGTGCCAACTTAACTTTGTTCTTTTTGTGGATAGTGCTAACTCAGATGATATAATGAAAACCTTTGTTAAGGATCTGCAGGCATAGCTCTCTGCCAAAATGTTTTGGATTGTGTTCAGGATAATTTTTTTTATCACAGCTTTATGTTAAAATTTTTTATGAAACATTGTGCTGAACTTTGCTATGACATGCTTTTCAGGGTCCAAACCACTAGGCTATGGTTTACTGGAGATTTCTCTATAACAGTTTCATCTGTACATCTCCCAGTTCCCTAAATTATGTACAGTTAGACCCTTTAAAGGTGAAATGAGACCATAGTGTTTTCAAAAGGGTAAGAATCTTAGAGGTACAAAATACTGAAACTTAAGCATGTGGCTTCAGTGTAGAATGATTCCTTTTTAAAAAAATCAAGAGAATCAAGAGTAATAATCACAGTTGTTTTTCATTCTTCAAATTAAATAAGCCCAACTTTAACCTAACATTTTCATTTATACACATTAAAGGTAATGTTGTTGAACTTCTTTAAGAAATCAAAAATATAAAAGATATTAGCAGATATAAATTTTATCTAAATTATGCTAACTCTGTTAGCCTTTGGTTGGTAATATTGATTAATTATAATCCTTATTTTGTGAATCTTTTTGTATCTTATTCTTCAAAGGAAAATGTCATAAGTCATTTATCAGAAAGACACAAATGAATCAAAGGAATAGTGCTCCAATGACTTCTAGTCCTGACTCTTGGAACTAGAATCTCTGGGCATGTGTATGTGCATGTGTGCACACATATGTATGCACATATACATATGCACCCACATATGTCAGGATTTCTCCACTGTCTGTAATCATTATTATCTAAAGGTATGTTCCTGTTTTGGATGTTGTGGTATACAA
The DNA here is from genome assembly GCF_028583685.1 of Petaurus breviceps papuanus. Classification (NCBI taxonomy): domain Eukaryota; kingdom Metazoa; phylum Chordata; class Mammalia; order Diprotodontia; family Petauridae; genus Petaurus; species Petaurus breviceps. The sequence continues at coordinate 90,021,273 of NW_027186304.1, forward strand.
TGGAAAGGTCAACAAATAGTCTCATCTGCTCTGGAAAGTTTCTGTTCAATTCAATAAACATTTATTATTTGGTATTTTCATGGCATGTAGGCAGCATTGAATAATGAAAAAAGTGCTGGGCTTTGAATCAGGAAAGACCTGGGTGCAAATACCAGCTCTAACAGTTATCAGCATAGGCTTTCACAGAGCAGGTTAAGTGTACCTGACACCCCCATTGAGGGGGCATTCCCATTGGCCCATTCTCATCTCCTTAGGCCAAAGGCTATAGCAATACACTTTCATAACTTCCCATATTGGTACATCCAGCACACACTTTAAACTGTGTATATTTATTAATGTAGCGAGTACTCTGGCCCTTCTCTTCCAGAGCAGGGTCAACCATATCTTACCTTCAGGGTTCAAGCAGTACACCTGAAGGTCTGGGGTATCTTTTCTCTAATATTCGTGGCTTGAACCGTGGTCCCAGTGCTTTTCTCCCACTGTTACATTCCAACAATGAGCCAGAGGTATTTTTTGTAGTGGGAATGTAACAGAATAGTGGAGGCTGTTTGTTCATATAAGAGAAAAGATTTCCTAAATTCAAATGTTAATGTGGGAAAAAAGAAATAAAAAAGAAAAAAGATATGTGTCAATGATTTAAGACCAGTGACAGTTATTGTTCAGTCCTATATATACTATTATTTTGTACAGGGAAGGAATTAAATAGTATTACCAACACACTCACCTTTGAGAATCTGTGATGATCGTAGTTTTATTCAGTAGGCATATATTAGGTGCCTACCATGTGCCAGAAAAAGAGAATAAGGGTTTTGAGAACAAAGAATATTGAATATAGCACCATATTTGAAGCTGCTCCTTCTGGCTGGGAATTTGTACCCATGATTTGGGGTCCCCAGTGGGCATTCGTCACTCCTCTCTCAGGATTCTAAGGATAACTGAAGAAGTGAAACTTCTGAGCCACCACTCATGTGCTACCTTGTAACAATCAATTAGTTGACTCTGTTAGCTTTGAAGAATTTACTAATGAAATAAGACTTTTTGTTGCATCATACATCTCATCAATGTTCTCTGCTCTCAAAAGCCTCATTCCTTTTTTCTACTGACAATCATGCCTTGAATAACAACTTGGTTACTCCCAGCCTCTCTCAGTTCTAAGGTAACTGAAGGACTGAAAGTTCTGAAATCCCTCTCATGTACTGGATTATTATACTGTATATATGTGTTCCCATTCGTGCATTGTAGCCACAATAAATCATTGATTCCAATTAGCTTTTAAGAAAGGACTTACTAAGCTCCTTCAGCAAGAATGGTTGATAAAAAACATCACTTCCAAATCAGGGGCACATTATTCTGTTGCAAATAAAAGATTCCTGAGTCCTAATAGTTCAAACTTAATTCACTGGTACTGATTCTTTTGCTACTGCTAGTACTTTCTTTCCCACCTTTGCTTAGTGCCAGAGGAAGGGGAAACACCAACTGTTGTCTTTTAATTTCTTTAGATGCTGTGATGCTTACAAAGTCACTGCCTGGGTGTGCTGCTTACCCAGCAAATCAAGGTAGCAAACACCTACGAGAAAAAGGTAGCAATGTGCTCACAGCTTCTATTGACTGAGTTGGAGATAGAGCAGTTCTTCCCCCACCTGATTCAGGAGAGGCATCTCCAAGTAGTACTCTTCCTTATAACCAGAATGAAAAATAAAGAGAAATGAGTGAATTCCATCTTTTTTGCATGCATACTGAGTTCTGGTTCATCAGCCCCAGAATAACCTATTATTTTGGCTTTAGAGCCAATTAGGAGACTTTTCTTAATATAAAAATTATAATAATAGCCAATTAGAAGACATTTCATATTTGATCTCTAACCCCCACCAAGCCCACCAACTATTTCCATATACTTATTTGAAGGCAAACCAGACTGGAAATAACTGCACATTCTTCAAGGACTGACCTTCTTCCATTCCAGTCATACTACATACACGTTATTTTGTGAATGAGTATAATTGAACACAAATGGTTTTGAACAATGAACTATGGCTTTTTGTTGCATCACACACGTCTTGTGTGTTTTGATGCAACACATACCAATATTCTTTGTCCTCCAAACCCTTGTTACCTTGTTCTGTTGATGATCATGCCTTCCAACCTCTAACCCTTGATTACTTTCAGCATCTATTTCCTTTGCTCCAACTAACATGCTGCTGAATATAGCTGGAGGAAGTCATAGAACTCTAGTGGCTGAGTCCAGGAATTTATTTTATCTCTTCTCACAAGGATCCTCATTGTGGAAAGGCAAATCCTTTTACTCCTCCCTGATTGATTCTCTGCTCTTCCAAAATGTCCTTCTTTCCTCAAGTCTTCCATAATTCCCCTTTCCCGTTTTCTCAGTGGAGGGTCTAACCTCCTATTTGACTAGAAAAAGAGATCATTTTCAGAGTTCCCACTTTGCCCCACTTCCTCATCTCACATATATCATTAGCTTTCATGGGTTTCTCACATCTATGCCGATAATCTCCAGATTCATTTATTTTATCTTTTTTTTTTTTGGAGGGGGCAGAGCAGGGCAATTGGGGTTAAGTGACTTGTCTAAGGTCACATGGTTAGTAAGTGTTAAGTGTTTGAACTCAGGTCCTCCTGACTCCAGGGCTGGTGCTCTATTCACTGCACCACCTAGCCGTCTCCAGATTTATTTTTATAGTAGTAGTCTCTCACTTGAGCTCCATAGAGCTTTGACTCCCTATTGGATATTTCAAACTGGTTGTCTCAATAGATACTTCAAACTCAATATGTCCAAAACAGTATTCATCTTTTATTACCAAACCCACTCCTCTTCCAACCTTCCCTTTTTATGTTGAGGGCACCATTATTCTCCCAGTGATAGGTTTACAACTGTAGTATCATTCATGGTTACTCACTCTTAGTTAGCCCATATGTACTTTTTATATAGTCTATATATATATGTATATATATATATTCTACTTTTTATCTGCTACTCTGTTGTTCAGTTATTTTCAGGTATATCTGACTCTTCATGATACAATTTGGAGTTTTTTTGACAAAGATACTGGAGTGATTTGCCATTTCCTTCTCCAGCTCATTTTACAGTTGGAGAAACTGAGGCAAACAGGGTTAAGTGATTTGCCTAGGGTCACACAGCTAGCAAATATCTGAGGCCTGAAGATGAGTCTTCCCGACTCCTGACCTGGCACTCTATCCACTGTACCACCTAACTGTCCTGCTACTTTGCCTACTTTCAACTCCAAGGAAGAAGATGCCCCTCCCATGTTAAATTCATCACTTATAATCTCATCATTATGCTGCTGAACCAAACCCTATTTGATGCCCCCTCCCTCAGCCTCTTCTCCTCTATGATAGGAGGGTGGAGTACCAAACACTTCCCAATACCTTCTTATATAGCAGGCAGAAAGTGGATTCTTAACTCACACCACTATACATCTGTTATCCTGACTGGTTTCATGGTTTCAACTTCATGGTACTATATACCCATTGGTGTCTCCTTCACCTTCTTCCTGCTTTCCTGCCTCTTTATTGTGTGTTATCTCCCCCCATTAAATTGTAAGCTACTTGAGTGCAGGGGCTATCTTTATTTTTATTAATTGTATCCCTTGTACACCCAGCCTGGCACATAGTAGGTGCTTAATAAAAATTTCCTGGATTATTGAATTTAGCTCTTATATCTAATAAGTTAGCAAATCTCGTCACTTCTACCTCCACAACATCTCTCATGCATGTCATCTCCTCTCCTTACTTAAAAAGTTAGTGTCCTGGTTTGGCCCATTGAATCCCTCCCATTTCTACTCCATCTTCCATGTAGCTGCCAAAATGATTTTTCTAAAGAGTAGGTCTGACCATGTATGTCACCATCCCCTCCTCAAAAAATTTCCACTGCTTTCTCATTACTTTTAGATTCAAACATAAAGGCTTCTGTTAAGCCCTGAAATATCTTCACAGTTTCTTGTTTTCTTATCTTTCAAATCTTCTTGCCCATTGTTTCTCTCTATAAATTGTATGATGTAGCCATACTTTCCTTTGTTCACACATGATGAATGCTTTGTGGTCCTTTGTTGTGCCCTTGTGTTTGCTGTCCCACATGCCCAGAGGGCTCCTACTACTCACATCTATCTCAGGGAATCTCTGAGATCTTTCTTGAACTGGCTCAATTACTATCTTCAGCAAGAGAGCCTTTCCTAGTTCCCAGCTGCTTTCCCTAGAAGATTTCCTTCCATTCATTCTGTGTCTATCTACATATATACATCATATATTATTACCTCCATGAGAATGTGAGAACCCTATTTTTAATGGAAGCAATAATCTTCATAGGTACATACAGACTAAATGAAAGGAAAGATGCTTATATTCTAATGGGGAAAGGGATTGTTTTTTTTTTTTTGCTTTTCCTTTGTATGTCTAGTACTTAGCCCATTGCCTAATACACAGAAAGCGCCTAATAGGGGTGGCTAGGTGGCTCAGCGAGTAAGAGCACCGGCCCCAGTGTGGGGATGACCTGGGGATCTAATCCAGGCTTAGATACTTAGCACCACACCCAGAAATAACTGGCCGAGTAACCTTGAGCAAGTTACTTAACCCCAATTGCTTTAAAAAAAAAAGTGCCTAATAAATACTTATTGATTGACTGATTGGGAATAATGATGCTAATTAACTTTATGAGTCATACTCAACTACTAGGAATTGCCAGTTTGAAATCTGGCTACATATATTTATAAGCTGAGACTTAAAAATAGCTGTTAAAATTTAAAGTCCATATATGCTTTGCATTTTGCAAGAATTCTATATTTAGGGCAAAATTAATTGCCTACTTAATCAATTGATGACCCTTTTATATATATTTTCAAATTGAGACATCCCAATATTTTGTAGAAAAATATGATTGTCACGTTTCATGACCATGTTCTTGCAAACATCAATGTTTATGTGCTGAAACAGAGCTTTTGCTTGATAATCACTATGTATGTAGGAGAACTTTAAATATTTAAAATGCTGAATGTTCATTTTCATTTACAAATACCTTTCAAATTTGCTCATACTGTTTGTTCTGATTTTTCAAATGACAAGATAGCAAAGTACTTTTCCATTTTCTAAATAAAATGCTACTTATTGAACATCCCATTAAGTCATCACGTGCAGAAGCTTTAAAGGCCAATTTAAAGGCAGATGCATCTATCCTTAAACATGGAAGTAAAGAGAGACAGCATGATTCAGCTTGAAATGCTACTGTTGTATGCTGGGCATTTGTACCTTGGAGTGGCAAGAGAGAACTGTGCAAAATGAGTTCTGTGAGCTACTGTTCCTGAGGTGTTGGACCTTTGAGCTCTTTCCCCAAAAGAAATAACAGTGAACTCTTTTTTTTTTTTCTTTTTTGCGGGATCTTCTTCTCAACCCCACCACACTGATCTTCCTTTAGGTCTGGTTATCAGTTTCTTTCCTCTCTCTACAACTTCTTCATTGGCAATCTCATTTATTCCTGTGACTTTAACAGTTACTTTTATACAGTTGATTCCCAAATCTTTATTTTTACCTGTTATCTCTCCCTTACTAAAGTTACAGGATCAGTTCACTTCCTTTTCTAATACCTTTTTGGGCATGAAAAGACTAGTGCCTGGTCCAGTTAAACAGAAGATTTTTTATAGCATACTCCATCTTTATGATCAGCCAACTTAAAGTAAATAATAGAATCTGGCTGTTCCTGTTGTTTAATGATCTTTCAAAGGCATTTACTTTGTTAGAATGTAGGAACTAAGGGATTGTGGCACAGTGGAAAGGACAACATCAGGACCACTTAGTTCAAGCCATCTAACTTCAGACATTGATTAGTTGTGTGACTAGGGAAAGTTACAACCTTAGAGAATCAGTTTCTTCATCTCTATAATGGGGACAATACATTGTGGGAATGATGTAGTGATTGAGTCAAGTCATACTATAGGATACCCTCAAATTCGATGTTACCAATTATTCTCTCCCTCTTCAAATTTCTTTATATTTGCTTATTTGGGAACCTGTATTCCTCCAGCAGAAAGTTAACTCTCTGAGAACAGATTCATTTCTTTTAGACTTTGTATCCCAAGTACCTAGTACAGGGGTAGGGAACCTGTGGCCTCGAGGTCACATGTGGCACTCTAGGTCTTTAAGTGCAGCCCTCTGACTGAATCCAAGTTTGTCCACACTTGTGGACCTGGATAGCAACATGTGGCCAAAAGGCCAAAATACTCATCCCTGACCTAGTACAAGTTCATACATATAACTAAATACAAGGTAAGACTAGAATCCAGATTTTCTTGATTACTAGTTTTTTTCCTTTTTCCATTACACAACACTGTCTAATATGCAACATAATTTCGAGTAAAGATTACAATCAATTTAATTCAATAACTATTTGTTAAATATCTACTTATGTTAAAGGCTGGGAAAAGATAAAATAAAACAGCCCATGTTCTAATGAGTTTATATATTCTAGTAGGGAAATATTGTGTGTATGCAGATAAATAAATGGGAGATTGATTAAGGAGCAGAAAGAGTTTATGATTTGGAGGGATTAGCAAAGTATGCATGTAGGAGGTGGTACCTGAACTGAACTTTAAAGAAAGATAAATATCCTGAAGGGATCCGAGGAAAGTTTGTACTAAAAGCATGGTTGACACCCTGTGAAGAAAAATGGAGATGGGAGATAAATGATTAATCTGATACAGAACTAGTAGACCAATTTGGCTGGAAAATAGATAAGAAGTAGTAAAGTAATGTGAAGTAAGGCTGGAAAAGCAGATGAGAGCCAATTTGTGGCAGGCTTTAAATGTCAGGCTGAGGAGTCTGTACATCATCCTAGGGAAAAAGTGAGGCAAAAGGTTTTGAGCATGGAGGTGACATGGTCATATTTTTACCTTAGATTATTTCAGTTATTATGTAAATAGAAAAGACTGGAAGCAGGGAGATCAATTAGGGGGTTGCTAAAAATAGGTGAGGGGAGTCTGAACTAGGGTGATCATATCAGTGGAGCCAAGGATATGGGTGTCCTTGTAAGGATAAGGATATAAGTAATTTTCATATCCAAATTCTTTCTTCATATAAAAGCTATACTTTAAAAAACTGTCACATCAATAATATCTTAAAAGCAAAATCTCTACTTTGTGGGTAAGTTTGATATTTTGACAGATTTAAGTGCTTGGCAAATCTTCATCTTTAATTATCACATAGAATTCTAAAAGAAAATTCTTAACAGCAGATTTGAAAACAGTAAAAATTTGGTTTGGAAGATTTCATCTAAAAATGAAAATTAAAGTTGACTTTGACTATTTATGTTTTATGGATTTGGTCTGAGCATGAGTGTTGTTTTCTAATAGAGATAGTTATTTTTTATTGCAGATGGATAAAGGTTTTAAATGTATCATTTCTTATGCTTATGTATCTGTGGATTTACCACATTTTTGAAAGAATATTTAATTACAGCACTTGCATTCCACCACACATGCATTGGTTTAGCTTTCTTATTAAATATAAATGATTCTCGTGGGTGAATGAATGCAGAAATGGAGAATGGAATCATGATTTGAAATCCAATTGCTATCATGCAGCATTTCATAGTTTGTTGCCTTTTTATCCAAAGAATACATAGAAATGTTTTGTCATTTTTTTCTGGAAAGAAAAATCCACTTTGGAATTTGAATCAAGGAAGTTATACAAATTGCTTACAAAGATATCTTCTTAATGAAATGTCCTGAAGATGGGGAACATTCAGGGCAGCATGAAAAGGATGTGCAAATAAAGACGTAGAAAATTCTGAAGACTACAGTTCTTCTGATCTTTGTTAGAGTGAATGACTTCAAGAGAATATTGCCTTTAATTATGACTCCTTGTGCCAAAGAAATCTGTACATTTTGGAAAAATGGAGTTTTGTTACAATAATTGGAAAGATTGGGTGCCACTATTACTAAATGTAATTTAGCCACTTCAAATGGATTCAGTAGTGCAAGATCTTCTAAAACAAACAATGTATAAATATTAATCCTCCTGGAATGCTAACACCTAATAGTAGATTTAATCATTTTTGAATTTCCTCATTTACATTTTCAAGAAGTTAGCTGGGCACTTTCTCTAAGATAGCCTTGAAGGCAGCTTCCCAGAAATGTTTAACTAGAAGAAAACTTTTCCTTAGTTCATGAAATTAGTAATTCTGCTTATATTCTCCATGGATATCACTCTCATGAATGCAGATCACATTTTTCTGTCTCCCAGATCACTAAGCTAAGAGAGTATATGTTTCTCCCTATAGCAGAAGATAATGAAAAGTTCCCTCAAAAACACAAACTCCCTTGAGAACCTCATAAAAAATATTCATTTTATAGACTGATGTAGTGTAATAGAAATAGCACTGACCAGGGCAACCAGGAGATCTGGATTCTAGTCACCTTAACTAGCTGTATGAGTTTTAGCAAATCATTTAGCCCCTGAGGTTCTCAGTTTTCTCATCTGTAAAATGAACTCTAGGGGTGGCCAGGTAGCACAGCGAGTAAGAGCACTGGCTTCAGTGTTGGGATGACCTGGGGATTGAATCTGGGCTCAGACACTTAGCATCCACCCAGAAACACCCTGCCATGTAACCTTGAGCAAGTTACTTAACCCCAATTGCTTTTAAAAAAGATGAACTCTAAAATTCCCAGTTGGAATATTCTATGCTAGATTGTCTTAAGTGAAGTCTCATACCTTGACTTTTTTTCCCCTACCAAACATAGCTATTGATAGTTTTAATTAAAAAAATAAGAAATAAATTTATATGAATTGACTTTATAGTTATATTTTATATCTGTAGTTTCAATTATGTACTTGGACATGAACTCTGGGCTCAACAAAATTGAATCATAGAAGGTATTGGGGCCATTTTGGGGGGGGTTAGGTTCAAAGCAATGTAGTTCTGGCTCTGACTTACCTTTGCCATGTCTCAAACATCTTCCTGCAAAGAAGGAGAAAGGGCTAAAGGAAGAATATATTCTACCACATATTGGAGAGTTGAGATAAAGTTTGTTTCCCTATTTGGGGGAGTTCAAGTGCAGAGAGTTTCACAAGATGCCACCATTAATCTTAAAATCATACTTGCATAAAATTAAAAATAACACTTAAAAGTCAGAAATATGCTTTTATTCACATTATGTCCCAAAATACTAAATAACAAAATAATATATCAAATAGTCAAAGTAAATAGGATCAATGTTTGTTGATGAAGAAACCATCCATATTCATTGGCCCTATTTTCTCATTTTGGGATACATTTTAGTAACAACATTATGATATTAAGTTTTATGGATGTGAATGATGGTGGAGTAAAGAGTATAAACCTAGTGCCCAAATGTCCTGGAAAAGCTTATAGACTTGGCAACAAGTCTATATAGAAACTGACATGAAGGGCTTGTCTATAGACCCTCCTTTCTGTCCTTTATGTTTGTTCAGTCCACATTATGCCCTCTGACCACAAAGAGGAGAAGTGAGTTAATGGGAGTGTATGTGTTCTCTAGTGCAGCAAGATTCAAATAATTTATTATTTGACCAAGTATGATAGTCATTAGTAAAAACAAAACTGTTTATCACCTAAATATTCATTCTCAGGGAAATTTTTTATGGCAACTGGACAACTCCTTGGCAGACTAATGTTAGCTGAGGATATTGTAGCTAGATGTCTGCCTGGAAGTAGTGGGATGGCAAATAAAACTTCCGGCTGTCCTAGATTTTATGGTTCATATTGCTTTATAATAATCAGAATAAGTTTATATTTCATACAAAGAAGCATCAGAGGATCGATTATGGTCATTGTAAATGACCTTCTAAATAGCAGTTGTAAACCCAGATATGGAAATAGTGACAGTTTATGCAATCTACTGGTGAACCACATGGTTTTTAGTATTCTGGGAGCAAAATGCTTTGCAGAGTATATAATGTCATTGTTTTGAAGTCCTTTGAACGTCTCTATTTCGTTTTCATGGATGTTGCATCAGGATATGGGTGACCACAGACTTATACCTCCAAAATTGCTTGTATATTGTAATATCTATGACTCAGATAACTTGTTAAAGTTCTAAGACTTACCCATGCCCTGTTTTAAGCTTTGATTTCCAGATATTGATTGTTAGACTCAGGTCTTTTGTTTACTTCTCAGAGTCAACTGTTGCTCAGGAAACATAAGCCAAACCAAAAAAATTCTGTGAATCATTACAACAACCTAGAGACTAGGCCAAAGGTATTATATTTCATATTCATTTTAAGTTATTCCAGACTCTGGTATGTTTTTTTATTTTTTTTTTAAATGAGATGACTGGGTGGAGTTTTCCAAGAGAGTGATTTCTTGTCATTCATGTATTATGGAAACTGACATGTTTACTACTCTTTTCTGAAATCTGCTTATAATGTAAAGTCTTCTGACACAAAGAATCTAGTCATGAATTCTTATTCTGCTTGAGTTTCTGATTTATTAATTAATATTTATTCTCTTGGGATTATCCAACCTTGAGTAAATTTCTTCTTTGGAATTCTAGGTGATATGTTCTAATAGAATTATAACTTAATGTGTACTAAAATACGAGGGTTTTTTTTTTTTTGTTTGATTTTGGCCATCGAAATGGGACGGTGCTTATAGTGTTTAGCCTAAATTCAGAAATGCCTGAGTTCAAATCCAACCTCATGTACTTTCTGACTGTGTGATCTTGGGCAAATCACTTAATTGCTATTTGTTTCTGTTTCTTTGAATAATACCCATCTACCTCACAAAGTTGCTGAAAGCATAAAATTAAATAATTTTTGTAAAGCACTTAGCACAGTGCCTGGCATGTAATAAATGCTTAGTAAATGCTTATTCTCTCCTGTTCCTGTTTTGCCTATTTTTGTTGTTTAGTCATTTTTTTCTCTTGTGTCCTCCTCTTCATGACCCCATTGGGGTGGTTTTGGCAAAGACTCCTGAATAGTTTGTTATTTCCTTCTACTGGTCATTTTGCCGATGAGGAAACTGAGGTAGAGTCAAGTGACTAGCTCAGTGTCACATAACTAGTAAATGCCTAAGGCCAAATTTGAACTCAGGGCCTGACTCTAGGCCCAGCTCTCTATCTACTATATCACCTAGCTGCCCTTTTGCCTATAGAATATATTTTTTCAGGAGAAATAACTTTTTCACTTAATTTTACTGACTTCCTTTACGTAATAGTGGCATTACAACTTCTTAACAATAAACAAATAGAATTTACGTTAAAATATTATCATGTCATGTAATCTTTTCTTACCATAACTCCTACTCTCTTCAATATTTGTGAAAATTTGATATGTTTTCTCTTTTAAATCTTTTTTTTTAGGTTCCTGTGTTTCTTTTGGTGACTATCAAAATATATTTCATCTATCCTATGCAATCATTGTATCTATCAGTTAATCAACAAGCATTTGTTAAATTCTTGCATTGTGGAAGGTCCTAGATGTTTGACATACAAAGAAAAAAAATCTCTGCTCTCAAGGAACATATATTCTATTGTATATTGAGCTTATTAATGGATTTTTTTTAAAGAAAGGAACATTACATCCTCCAGATCCCCTCTCATATGATTGGAAATTTCCTTTACTTGTGTTGACCTGACATTCAATATATTCAGACCTATAATTGTTCTCATTTGGAAAGTTAATTCTATCATAATAGTGACAATCTAAGTTGGGTCAGTTTCTTCGATTCCTCCTTAATTAGGCTTGGGTCATTTGAAGAAAATGTGGTAACATGTAAAACTGTAGAAATTATGACATCCTGTGCTGTTAAGATCTTAGATGACTGTTCTGTACCTAAGTGAGAAAAATAAATCAACAATGACTCTCTTACAATTGTTTTTGTGGGAACAACTGGCAAGTCCACTATCACTCAAAAAAAGAAAGACTGAATGAAATATCCTCTATTTTAGAAAAGAAAAGTAGCAATGATTTTGATACATTTTGAAGGTCAGTAATGTTCAGCATAGAGCAATATGGGGAGAACAATAGCTCCTCAGAGAGTAGAAAACATGGTAGTCTCATTATCCATAATCTCAGCTGGTCACCATAGTAACAGCATTTTATTTTCCAAGTTGTGAGCTTTGTAGTTGTGTAGAATTCACTTGTTAGACCTCCAGGCACATCAGTGGCATCTAGTGGTTGAGACCTAGGCTGACTTTTTTTCAAGTTGCACAGGCTACTTCCCACCTTATGTCAAGGAATACAAATAACTTTTGCCATGAATTTTTAGTGAGATAAGCCAAAATACTTTTTTCATTGTAATGTTTTAAAGTGTTTCAAGAAAGCATGTTTTAAGGAAAGATCTATAGATTACAACAGGAGAAGGACCAAATATAAGGCAAGAGAATACAGTTGCATCATTAAGCAAACTTGTCCGCATCATTAAGCAAACTTGTCCACATCAGAGTATATTTTCATCCCAGGTTGCTTTGCAAAGAAGTCACCAGGGTTCTGTGACTGGGCCTATCCTACCTTTTAGCATTAGCAAAGATGTAGGAGGAGGTAAGGTTTTCACAGAAAACCAAAAGGTGCCCCAGGGAGCCTTTAAACTCCTTATCGATGTGAGTTGTTATTTATGCAACCAATCCCTGGAATCCCTATGAGAAAAAACAATTGTAATTTCAAACTGGGAGTGTGGCAAATATTCTAGGAGATTCCTGGTGAATCTAGAAGAGCTGCCAAGTCAAGGTTAACTGCTTTCTTTAATTATGAGCTCTAATTTTTCTCCGCCAATTTTAAATTATTAAAAAAAAATTATTGGATAGGGATTGGGACTAGATCTGTGATTTCCTTAGTGGTGGGAGCTCCCAGGAAGGGCCTTACTCTGCTAATGAAGATCAGCACTTTTCTCTGCAATTTAAAGTTCTAAAGAGCTGCCTAGAGCCCTGAGAGATTAGGTTACTTACCCAAGGTCATAGAACTAGTATGGGTCAGAGGCAGGACTCCAACCCTGGTCTTCCTGACTCTAAGGCCAGTTCTATGTGCACTTTGTTGGGATGCCTTTGTTATAATTTTTTTATTATGGTAATATATTCAGATACTAAAATGGATGTGTGAATTTACCTGTGTGAGTATTCCCTCCAAAAATTCAGATTATTCATATAATTGAGACTTATTAGCACATGCCTATCCTATGTGATTTTTGTCTGTGTTTATCAATAAATTCTCAGAGGGTGCTCACTGAACATACTGCAAATTTTTTTTCACTTTCTCTTGACATTTCAAGTAAGCTAATGTTGTACACAGGCTGCTCAATTTGTTATCCCTTATTCTTGCTACATGGTATGTGCATCCCATTCGCTCATGTGCAATGATAGTTTCTTATATTTGATAGTATCTTTCACTAAGTATAACATAGAGCCTTTCATCTACTGGATTCTCAATACAAATATACATACATACATCTATCGGTTGATTTACTGTATTCTGTGTTTTGGTTTAGTTAAAAAATATGTTAAAGGGTCAGCTAGGTGGCACAATGGATAGAGCACCAGCCCTGAAGTCAAGAGAATCTGAGTTCAAATTTAAACCCATATATTTACTAGCTGTGTGACCCTAGGCAAGTGACCTTGCCTCCTGATTGCCTTCAAAAAATAATACATTAATATAGGCTATGGTTTTATGGAGCTCCTGACATTATTAGATTCCCACAGTGTTATTAGTGTTGGAAGTTATAGTTTGGGCATCTGTACCTACCATACTCTAATAAAAGCCTCTGCTGAGAAAGAATTGTAGTGATTCTTCTGGCTGCTATGTTTAACTAGACATCTTTCATATTAAATCAGGTATTAATCCTATGATAATGTCAGAGGGCCTTGAAACTTTTGTACCTGTGAGGATTCAGGTCAAGTATTACATATTTGTGCCCTAATTCATGAACTTATGATATGCCTCACTGTTGGAGAAAGCTGGAGAAGGATGCCAATAATGCCCATGGATTGCTCTCTAAAAGATTTTTGCTCTTTGGGGGTTAGGGAAGGGCAATGTTAACTTTGGTCTTCCTATTTCTGCACAGAAAAATCTCTTTTTAAATAAAGCATAATGCTAAGATTTATTTGATGGTACAACTCAATTGTCTCTTCCAGTTTTCCCACTGAGATAAATTCTATTTTTCCATCTGCCTCCCTATTTACCAACCAAAGACCCTTATTATTTTGTCACTTTGTTTTTGGTTAAATGTGGCTATCTTCCAGAACTTCATAAGTGATTATATACAAATTAGTTGCAACAAGAGACCTCCTTTGAGCATCACACTAACACTGCAGGCTAGGAATTTGTACCCCCATTTTATAGATAAGGAAACTGAGACTTAAAGAAAGGAAGTGATTTACTCAGTCACAGTGTCCCTGAGGGTATTTGAATACAGGATTGTGCTAAATCCAAGTTTTTAATAATGCAGACCATGTATGGTAGACTGACTTTTGTCTTTGGGGTTTGACTCTTTGATTTTATCAGCATAGGAAACCCCTTCTATCGCAGCAGAATGTGGATTAGCAACTTGCCTATAACTTTCAGTGGCCCAGGCCATACTTCAAGACAATAAGGTTAAATGACCTAGTTTTTATGTGTCAAAGGCAGGACTCAGATCTTTCTGACTCCAGAAAGAACCTATCTACAATTCCATGACAGTTCTCTGCTAAGTTACCTCTAACTGTCCATGTGATGAATGAATAGTTTTGCTTTTGTGTCCTCATGATTTTATATTTATTTGTATGAAGTTATTTGTGCTAATTGAATTTCACAGATGCTTCCCAGTTTGTTTTAACTTCTTTTCAATATGAGAATTAATACTAAATATTTGATAAGGCAAAATACTTTGGAAGGACTCTAATAAACCCTTTTAGTCAAAGACTACAGAATTGTGATAAGTATTTCTTGTTCTTGGTTGACAGCATATGCATACTCAATAAATGGGTTACATTGTTTAATACTTGAACAGCAAGCAGAGCTGTGCATATTGATGCTATTATGCCCATACCATTTGTTTAAAGAGACTTGGTTAGCATCGTCTCAATATTAAAAGGCTATGGTTGATTCTTTTCCTTGGTATTAATTTCTGTATCTCCTTATAATTGATTAATGTTCATTGGTATGGTAAGGATGAATAATTTATGACACACATAGCTCCTGGGTTATTAATTGTTTAATTTCAGAGAAAGTAACTATATATTAAGGAAATTCAAGTTGTCACTCCAAGCAGCCAAGTGAATTTATATACTCTGCTATTTCACAGCCAGAACTGGGGAGAGTACAACAGGCATACTCCCTCTCTTTCCTCCAGTGCTTATAAAGACAAGTAATGAGAATGAAAATTTGAAGAGTTTTATTTTAATGAAGAAAAAAAAAAGAGTTCTGCTTGTTACTGATTTGACTTGTCTGATGGCTATGTGTTGTCTGTTTGCTCCCCCTTATCCCGCCCAACTTGTGTTATTTTATCCTGCTTCAGTGATTTTCTGTGCAATGTTCCAAGTATCAAATGGAGTTAATTAAATAAATGATGCATATTCTTGAGAAACCAACAGAATTATATGAGAAAAAGAGAGAAAGATATCATTAACCTTAGGTGTAGATCCACCTCTTAAGAGCTCTAGGAAATTAATTTAATCTTTAGAGGTTAAACAAAAGACAAAATCTGTGACAAACTTAGTCATTTAAGCAGCATGCACGAAACAAATTAGATTAGATTTTGTACAAATAGCTATTTTTTACTTTAATTGCAGTTGCACTTACTATCCTTTAATTCTAGCTCTAAAAATCAATGATGAATGGGACATATCCTAATTTTGACCATCGGTTTGTTATTACGTTTTAACTGGTGAAGCAGCCTGGCATAGTAGATAGAGCACTGGCCTTGGAGTCAGGAAGATCTGAGTTCTAATCCTGATTTAAGGCATTAGCTGTGTGACCCTGGGCAAGTCAATTAACTTCTCTATGCCTCAGTTTCCTTGTCTGTAATTTGAGAAGGGTGGAATCTTTACTTGAGTTGAAATCTAGCTTCAGATAATGACTAGCTGAATAATCCTGGGCAAGACACTTAACATCTGCCTCCCTCAGTTTCCTTATCTGTAAAATGGGGATATTAATAGCACTTATTTTCCAGAGTTATTGTGAAAATAAAATGAAGTATTTATAAAGTGTTATGTCATCATAATCATCATCATCATTTTCATTAGCATTATCATTATTCAAGCTAAGCATCACCAATTTCTTCAGTTTTATCATAAGATGCTCAAGATTTGATTCTAACAACTGCACTCCTGTCATTGCTGTGCCACTTAACCTGAATTGCCTTGAACAAATCTCTTAGTCTTTTTTTGGCCTCAATCTCTTGTAAAATAAATGAATAAAATAAAGTTGGTCTATGTAATAAGCTGATCAGACCACATGACTTCTAAGTTCCTTAGTAGCTTCATATCTAGGTGATTCACTATCTTATTCTCTGAAATGCTACATCAATGAGGCTAAAAGATTTCAGAATTTTCTAGCTTCTCTAAGGAAGGAAGGAGAAGTTGTTCCTCATAGATACTAAGAATTTATTGTTCCTCAATGATATTTCTAGGCCATCTCTTTGCCACCATTATTTGAATTCTCCTTTTAGGTTCACTGCATTGGTCTGGTCCATGGTTGTATACCATCAGGTCTCTCTCCTTTCTGAAGGAATTTAGCACCTGGTTTCCAGTTTTCCCCTTCATCCCACTGCTTGCCATCATGCAAAAGGCCTTCAACATATATGTTGTTGTTCCATCAAACATCCTGATGTTTCATTGCATTGTTGTCTTCAACTTTTTTTTTTTTAATTTTAAATTTTTAGTTTACATCATTCATTTTCACAAGATTTGGAGTTACAAATTTTCCCCCCATTTTTCCCCTACCCACCATCCCAAAACAGCAATCCCACTGAATATCCCCTCTCCCAATCTGCTGTCTCCTATAACTTCCCCCATCCCCCCTCCGACTTTCCAGTAGGGCATGGTGGATCTCTATGCCCCAGTGCCTATATATCTTATTTCCCGGTTACATTGTAAAATAACAATAATATTTTTTAAACATTTGATTTTACAACTTTGAATTCCAGATTCTTTCCCTTCCTCCCTCATCACCCACCCTTACTGGTAAGATAAGCAATTCATTATAGGTTGTGCCTGTGTAGTTAGGCAAAACATTAACATAGTGGATATATTGTGAGAGACTGACTATATTTCCCTCCATCCCATTCCACTCCCCACTTGTTCTATTTTCTGTTTTGATCCTGTCCCTTTTCAAAAGTGGGTGCTTCCAACTTCCCTCCCCCCCAGCCTGCCCTCCCTTCCATCATCACCCCTTCCATCCCCTTCCCCCCTACTCTCATGTAAGGTGACATACCCTGTTTAGTGTGTATGTCATTCCCTCCCTAAGCCAAATTTATTGAGAATAAGGTTGACTCATTCCCTTTTGCCTTCCTGTTCTTCCCCTCCATTGTAAGTTTTCCCTTGCCTCTTCTGTATGAGATATTTTACCATTCTATCTCTCCCCATCTCCTCTCATTATATTACTCTCTCACCTCTCAATTTTTTAAATTTTAAGTATCATTCCTTCCTATTCAACTGGCCCTGTACCCTTTGTCTATGTATACCTGTACACATATATACACATACTCACATATGTATTCATACACCCACATACCCTCCTATATAGATATATATGTATACACACACACATTTCTATTCCCTTCAACTATTATCATACTGAGAAAAGTTTCATAAGTTACAATTATCATTTTTCCATGTAGAATGTAAGTAGTTCAACTTTGATAAGTTCCTTATGATTTCTTTTCCCTGTTACCTTCTCAGGCTTCTCTTGCTTCTTGTATCTGAATGTCAAATTTTCTATTCAACTCTGGTTTTTTCATGAAGAATACTTGAAAGTCCTCTATTACACTGAATGACCATATTTTCCCCTGAAACATGATACTCAGTTTTGCTGGGTAGGTGATTCTTGGTTTTAATCCCAGCTCCTTTGACCTCCAGAATATCATATTCAAAGCCCTTCAATCCCTCATTGTAGAAACTGCCAGAACCTGTGTTATCCTGATTGTCTTTCTACAATATTCAAATTGTTTCTTCCTGGATGCTTGTAATATTTTCTCCTTGATCTGGGAGCTCCAGAACCCAGCTATAATATTCCTAGGAGTTTTCTTTTGGGATCTTTTTCAGGAGGTGATCGGTGGATTCTTTCAACCTCTATTTTGCCCTCTGGTTCTAAAGCATCAGGGCAATTTTCCTTGAGAATTTCTTGGACTCTAGGTTGTTTTTTTGGTCATGGCTTTCAGGTAGTCCAATAATTTTTAAATTATCTCTCCTGGATCTATTTTCCAGATCAGTGGTTTTCCCAATGAGATATTTCACATTGCCTTCTCTTTTTTCATTTGTTTGGATCTGTTTAATAGTATCTTGATTTCTCATAAAGTCACTAGCTTCCATTTGCTCCAATCTAATTCTGAAGGAATGATTCTCTTCAGTGAATTTTTGAGATTCTTTTTCCATTTGGAAAATTCAGCTTTTTAAGGCATTCTTCTCCTCATTGCCTTTTTTGAGCCTCTTTTGCCATTTGAGTTAATCTACTTTTTAAGGTGTTATTTTCTTCAGTCAGGCTGTTGACTCTCATTTTATAATTTTCTTGCATCATTCTTTTCCCAATTTTTCCTCCACTTCTCTTATTTAGTTTTCAAAATCCTTCTTAACCTCCTCTATGGCCTGTAAGTAGCTTGTTTTTTTATTGGAAGCTTCTGGTGCAGGAGTTCTGACTTTACTGTCTTCCTCCTGTTCCATGCTTTGATCCTTTTTGTCCCCAAAATAAGAATCCAGAGTCATACTGCTGTGCTTTCCTTGCTTCCCTCGTTTGCTCATGTTGCCATTAAATTTTTTGACTTTTGAGCTTTTTGCCACAGTAGAACTCTGCTACCAGAGGGGGAGTTTTGTCCTAAATCACTTGGGTTTTCGCAGCCACTGGAGCTCTTAGTTGGGTGCCCTCTCTGAAGCCTCCACACACTCTGGCAAGCTGATTGCACACCCCAGGACCTCTACCCTAGACCACAATCCAGATCCAAGCAGGTTAAAGTAAGAGTGATTACCCCTCAGACTGGTCGCTTGGTCCCCCTACAATATGCAGACCAGGGGCTCTGAAGCAGACACGTGGTGGCAGTTGCATGGCTGCAATGGCTCAGCCACTTCTCCCTCCAGGGGCAAAAGCCTGACTGCAGTCCTGAACTCCTGGTTCACAAATTCCACACTGCACTGACCTCTTACTTTGTCCTTAGCATCTGTGGGTTGATAATTCTGGAAACTGCCACAGCTACTGGTGATCTGAAGTCTCTCCAGCCAGTGGCTCGTTGTGGCCACCCTGAGGCTAAAACCTCCAGTTCCCATGGGGCTGGGCTTGGCTCCCAACATGCTGCGCTGGCTGCTTCCTGCCAGCCTGCTGGGCTGTCCTCAGTGGGAGGTTAGCTTCTCTGTGTCATTTTGTGGGTTCTGTAGCTCCAAAGTTTGTTCAAAGTCACCTTTTACATGAATTGAAGGAGGTGGAAGCAGGAGCCCTGCAGAAGTCCTGTTTCTAGTCCAACATCTTGACTCTGCCCTCTGTCCTCAACTTTCATAACCTTCATCTACATTCTATCTCAAACACATATAGGATGGTCATGTACTTGTTTGTACATAATTGCTCTACCTCCACGAATACAGAACTCTGAAATTTCCCAGTCTGCTCATAACCTGCTAACTTTCCTTTCTCCTCCTAGTTCATTTCTCTTAAGCCTCTTTTTCAATTATCCCATAACCTCCAGTTTCTTCTCCCTTTTTGGTTGTCCTGGTATTATTTCTTCTCTTTCCTAATTTTACTTCCTTTTCAGTCTTGACTGTGTTGTTGACATGTTTAATTCTGCTAATATGTCCCCTCATTCTCTTGCTGCTCTTGCTTTGTCAAACTTCAACTGTCATTATTTCCAACATATGCTTTCTTTGATCCATACCTCTTCCATTCCTTCTAGGAAGAATTCATTATTCCTTATGATCTAGAGAGAAATATTCCTCTAGATCATTTACCTTCTCCTTTAGTACAAGCTTGTACTTTATGCAAACGTAAATTTACCCATTGCTATTTCCTAATCAATAATCTCCAGTGGCTTCCTCTCCAAGAATCACAATATAGGATCAAATACAAAGGCCTTTGGCATTTAAAAATCTTTGTAATTGGACCCCATCTACTTTTCTGCTTTATTATATATGAGTCCTCTTCATGTACTCTGTGGTTTGACCCACTTGGCTTCCTTGCAGTTCCTCACATATAAAGTTTTATCTCTCATCTCTCAGATGGATGCAAGAGAAAGGCATAAATATTTACTCACATTGTCAAGGAGTGTCTTGAATAGGCTAGTCTGTCTCATTCCTAGGCAGTCATTGTAACACAACTCATTAGATCTCTGTAGGGAGATACTCTCTCCATCTGCCTGTCCAACATCTTTCACAGTTTGAAAGAAATCTTCTCAGTTGAATCACTTAATGGAGAATGATGTACAGATTTTTGAGCCAGGTCAGTCACATTATCACCCCAGGCCTAAGATTTCTTTACTATGAGAGATGTATTAGGCCCTCCCCAACCAGGACTTACTTTGGTATCTTTTGGTGTAGAAGCTGAAGGTAAGTGACATGATCCTATCTTGGACAGAAGCCCTGTTTACTGTAAGCTTTAAAAATACACATTTTGAGATGTGGCATGAAACATTTAACCCCAGGATCTTTAACTACAAAATGGGGCTTATAATACCTGTACCATTTCCCCACAGAGTTTTGATGAAAATCCCGTAAGGTAGTTTACATTTTCTTCTATTTTTTCATTCTTTTGATTTTGTTTGATTGATTCTTGATGCGTCATAGAATCATGATCTTCCACTTGCCTAATTCTAATTTTTAAGGAAATATTTTCTTCAGTAAGCTTTTGTATTTCCTTTTCTATTTGGCCAATTCAATTTTTTGAAGAGTTGTTTCCTTCAGTGATTTTTGTCCATCTTTTTCCATTTTTTGTGTTTCCTTTACCAAGTTGTTGACTTTTTTTCACGATTCTCTTGTATAACTCTCATTTATTTTTCCAAATTTTTCTTCTACCTCTCTTATTTAATTTTTAAAATCCTTTTTGAGCTCTTCCAGGAGCACTTTTGGGCCTGAGACCAATTCACCTTTCTCTTTGAGGCTTTGCATGTAGGTATTTTGACATTATTGTGCTTTTCTGAGTTTGTGTTTTGATCTTTACTGCTGCCATTGTAGCTTTCTCTGGTCAGGACTTTTTTGATTTTTGCTCATTTTCCCAGTCAATTTCATGACTTAAAGTTGAGCTCTGCTGCTGGGATAGAGGGGGCACTTTTCCAAATTTCTTGTGCTGAGGACCAGGTTCCTAGCCCCTGGCTTACTATACCAGGGCCTCTGGGGCTTGTGACTCATCTGCCAAGCAGGAGCTGGAGACCTTACAGCTAGTCTGCTGTGCTGTTGCTCTGCTAAGCCAGAGCTCCAGGGTCTACATTGCTGATATGTGCTGGGGCTAAGGGCCTCCTGGTTGCTTGTCCCAACACTACTGTGTTAGGCTGTGCTCCCCTTTCAGCCAAGTGAGACAGACCTTTCCTGAAGTCCTTCTAGGTTATCTTGGGCTAGGAAATTGTTTTGCCTCCTCCTTTTTGTAGGTACAGTCACTCCAGAATCCTTTTTAAGGCATGATTTAAGGTTATTTCAAGGAGAATTGGAGAGAGCTCAGGCACTTTCTTGTCTTTTCTCCACCATCTTGGCTCTGCCTTCTGGTTTTGATAAAAATCAAGGAAGATATGTATGTAAGGTGTTGCACAAAACTTGGTATATTATAAAAATAAATGTTAGCATGACATAGTGGGTAGAGAGAGTCAGCCCTGAAGCAAGAAGTTGCATTCAAGACCCTCTTTTGAAACACACTGATTATGTAATTCTGGGCAAATCACTTAACCTCTCAGTACTCTAGGCCAGAGGAGAAGTCAACACATGGACAACCTAAATTGTTAAAATGTAATTGGGAGATATTTAAGAAAAATAATTTAAAATACAAATAGGCATAGATAATGTAAATATGTGGTTTTCTAAGTCAATATGTGGCCTATAGGGATCCCTATGTATGACTTAGTGTCTCTGTTTCATTTTGAATTTTGTTTCTGAAGAAAATATGCAGAGCCATAGTCCCTGGAGGTCAAACAGAGGGTGGTGGCAGAGGGCTGGCTTAGGTTTAGACAGGGATTTTTTTTCCCCAGGGCTTCTATTTCATCATCTGTGAAATAATGAAGAAAAATCTGGGTGGTCTCTAAAATTCCTTCCAGAGATAATAATAAGAAACTACATAGTCCCCACTACTCTGCTGAAGGTAGCCATCTCAATTCTTGGCTTAGAGGGCTTGGGGAAATGGAGAATCATTGTCATAGTTTCTTTTTCAAGCCAGCTTCTACTGTAGGGGTACATCAGAGAATCTTTGGGTGTCTGACTAATTGTCTGAGAGGTGTGGTCAGGGCTAAAGAACCATGTGGGATAAAAGCAGTGCTAGTAGACTACAAAGCCCGCATCACTACAGGTCTTTAATGGTTGGGGTTCTATCTCTACCCTTTATAAGTTCATCTGCATCCATCCCTTAGCCTACCTTCTGTATCTTGGGAATTCTTGTTTTTATCACTTGAATAAAATATGTGTCAGTGAACACATATTTCTGGCACATGTAATGAAGGATGATTTTAATCAAGGTGACAAGATGACCAGGGTCCTCCATGTAGGTCATCAAAGTTAACTACAAACTTTTGATTCAGGAAGTCCTAAAATGATGAATAAATGAATTGCTGGAAAACTTACAGTCAGTGAACTAGCATTTATTAAGTACCTCCTGTATACCTGGTACTGTGCTAAGCTATGTGAATACAAAGAAAAGAAAAGAAAAACAAACAGTCCCTGCTGTCAAAGGCTTCATAGTATAATTCAAGAAGAGACATGTACTTTGTAGTATGTGTCCCTGTCTGGTTCTGAGACACAACCTTTTATTTGTCCCCTTCAAAATCCAATCCGATCTATTAAACATTTATTAAGTGGCTCCTGTTCATACGTTTTTGAGCTAGGAACTAAAGGTATAAAGACACAATTGAAAAGTGGTCACTACTTTTAGAAAGCTTACATTCTGCTGAAAGAATAGAGCAGGTAGGGGACAGCTAGGTAGTGTAGTGAATAGAACACCAGCCCTGGAGTCAGGAGGACCTGGGTTCGGATCTGGCCTCAGACACTT
>NW_027186304.1:90044712-90087197 GCF_028583685.1 Petaurus breviceps papuanus
TTCACTACACTACCTAGCTGTGTGAGGCTAGTCACTTAACCCCAATTGCCCTCCAAAAAGCAAAAAGAAAAAAAGAATATAGCAGGTAGGGGACAGCTAGGTAGTGTAGTGAATAGAACACCAGCCCTGGAGTCAGGAGGACCCAGGTTCGGATCTGTCCTCAGACACCTCACACACACACACACACACACACACACACACACACACAAAACCTAGCCGTGTGAGGCTAGTCACTTAACCCCAATTGCCCTCCAAAAAGCAAAAAAAAAAAAAAAAGAATATAGCAGGTAAACAAATAATTGTTATTTGGGGGAGATAGAGAGAGTATAGAGAACTTAGAGTCAGGGTCTTTAGGAAATTATGCTCTTGGAAGGTTACACATGAATTAACCTTTAAGGAAACTTGAAGATGCAAGGTTAAAGAGGAGTTTATTACAGGGATGGAACCCAGCTTCCATACCCTCAAAAAGGCATTGAATTGGAAGATAGAATGCCAGATTTCAGGAACAGCAAGTCACAATTATCATTGTTGTCATTATCATCATCTTCATCATCACTTACATTTTTATATAATATTTTAAAGTTGCAAAGTGCTTTACATATGTAGAAAGATAGATATTGTTTGAAATAAGATAAAAAGCATTATGTATTTGGGAATTAATTTACCCAAACTCATATAAGACCTACATAAAACACTTTATGTTTCCATGTATTTATATGAATTTAGGTGCTAGATAATCAGAAAACTGTTGAATGAATTTGGGGAGGTTGAGCTAAAATGGTGAAGATATGAAATTATTAAAATCAACCTATGAAGATAATGCAATATCTATGAGATATTTCATGCAATTAGCTAAAATAACATATTTCACATGGAATAACAAGTCAACTATAAAGAAAAAATAGGGAGAGAGAGTTATAATGCAACAAAAATTGAAACTATCTGGCACTGGTTTAAAAAAAATGTAGTCTCGTAGAGTAGATTACATAATCATGACCTATCTGTTACTGGATAAAAAAATAAATAGAAAAATAGGCCAGTAGAGTAGTTTAGATAATAAGTATATATCTAGTACTGGATTAAAAAAAAAAAAAGAAAAATAGGCCAGTGGAGTAGATTAGATGGTCATAACCTAGAACCAAATCATGTAGTAGACTAGTGTTTGCTAACCCCAAATCACAAAACACTGGGGAAAGAATTCATTATTCAATAAAAGCTGCTGGAATAATTGGATAGCAGTTTCCCCCCAAATGGGAATGGATCTTTCTATTCCATAAATTGCAATGCATTCCAAATGGATCAATGATCTAAATATAAAAAACATATGATTAAAAAATTGGATAATACTGGAATATTTTCTCAGCTGTGGTGAAGGGAACAATTCTTAACTATCTCAGATCTAGAAGAAATTAAATGAGACAAAATGGATTAACTTGATTATGTGAAAGTAAAAGCTTTCATATGTCAAAAATAGAAAAAGAAGGAAAGAAACATGATGGTGAAGTAATTTTTGAAATAAGCATTTCTGACAAAAAACTGACATCCAAAATCTATGAGAAATTGATAACTTTATGATTAAAGAACCATTCTACTCTAATAAGAAGGTAGTCACAGACCATAAATGGGCAGCACTCAAAAGCAGAAGTATACATTAACAAACATAATAAAAGGTCTTCAAATACTCTAATAGATACTTATAAGTTAAAGGGACTTGGAAATGTTGTACTATATACCCACCAAATTTGCAAAAATATTAAAAAATGACAAAATTTGGGGCAGCCAGGTGGCTCAATGAATATGAGCACTGGCCCCAGTTTCGAGATGACCTGGGATCGAATCCGGGCTCTGGTACTTAGCACCACATGCAGAAATAACTGGCTGTGTAACCTTGAGCAACTTACTTAACCCCAATTGCTTTAAAAAAAAAAAATGACAAAATTCAATGCTAACACAAACGTGGTGAAATAGCAAGGTTATACCTACTGACTAAGATATGAATTGTTTTAGTCTTTTGTGGAAGCAATGTTAGAATGACACAATTAAAGAAACAACAATATTCATACTCCAGACGTTGTTTTAAGCACCCCAAGTGTACATAATTCCATGAATCCAACTACTGTGGGATTCTAGGCAGGTTTCAGAAAAGGTCTATTTAGAAAATATTTCTAGCAGCATAATTTTACCAATATAGTGACTGAGTTTGGACTTTGGAGGTGTTCAGATACACAATTGAGAGAATCCATACTATTTATCTATCATAGGGCAGATTTTAAAAAGTTTTTTTTTAATTTAATACCTAGCATATTCATCTATGGAGCCCCTAATTATCTGTCTTGACAGTGTTTGCCATCTTGGGTTTAAATTTGGAGAAGTAAACTCCTTCTCACCTAAGGTCATAAAAAATCCTTCTCATGTGGATTTAGGGCCTGTATGGCTATCTGAAAGCTATTTATGTCACCATAAGTTGCCTGCTGACCAATTATGTTTCTATATGGAGATGATTGGAGCCACATCCAGAAAAGATAATTGCCAATATATTCTTGTTGCATGAGGCAATCCAAGCCTCCTTTTATTAAATGTTAATGGTTTGTAAGTGCTTCATTTTGTCCCAGAATCAAATCTAAATTAAGAGAATGCTGCCATTAGGCCTGCCTCTAACAGAGATCCATGGCAACAAATATTGAAACAAACAGAAAACAAAACAAAAAATAAAAATAAAAAGGTAAAGTTCAGAAATTGAAGAAAGTTGTACTTCCTGCCATGAGGTATAGTGTTTCAAGGGGCCTTACATATGGTATCAAGGCAGAAATGCCAATGGAGAAGATGTTTACAATAAGGCCTCCGCTTCAGGAGAAGAAACTCTGGAAAGAAAAGAAGGTAGGAACAAGTAGATTGTTACTCTCAGTGGGCAAATAGGACAGAAGGAAGCACAGTCTTAGGCACTCTTGGGCACTTAGGCAAGTCAGCCCTTCTACAGGAAGGGAAGGAAGGAAAAACAAAAGATAAGGCTGAAATCGCTGGATTACTGGATGCACCAAGATTGGTCGCAGATTAAGCAAGAAAGATCTTCACAACCACTACAATTAATTCTTCTTCGGATACATCCAGAGAGACATGACTGCTTACTTTCTTTTGGGAGAAGTGGAGATGAGGATAGGTCATAGAGGGAGAATATTCTCAGTAAAGTTGGAATAAGGTTCAATGGGACTGAAAGTGAAAGGGTGTATAGGTGGTAAATAGTATTGCATACTGATGTTTCCCTTGGGATATTCTAATAGTGCAGGGCTACAGAAACAAGGAAAACTAATGACACTGGTGTTTGGCTAAAGTATTGAGGGGGAGCAGATAATGAGAAAGAGACTGGTAAATCTTGGGTCAGGCAAGATTGCCATTCATTTCCTCAATCAGAGGTCTGTAAAAACTTTTTATGACCAATCTGTCCCTCCTACTATGACTGTCCTTCTCCATCTTCCATTTGAAACATTTCTCCCTCTCTCATTTAGCCACCTACCTGTAATGGTTGACTCAGTTGTCTATTTTCTTTTGTGTACATGCATCATACCATAATGAGGGTATTGGGGGGAGAGGGGGCAGAGAATTGCCTGGGAGATTAGGTGGAGAAAGCCTTTACGCTATGCTGAACTGCTGAGATTTTTGTGTAGAGATCAGTGACTTGAATGAGGTAGTCCATCTCTGGTCTTGACAGACACTTGTCATTTCCACAAGCATGGATGTATCCAATCAATCTAACTATTCATACAATTCTTTCCCACTAGGCATCAACATTAGCTTGACACATACAGCAGCAAACCACTTCTCCTTATCTCCTTCCCCCTCCCCACCCCCCAGGCCTTATACTGACAGTTTCATAGACACAGATGTATGCTGTAAGCTGGAGACTTTCCACAATTGCTTCCTACTAAGCATAAATGAAGTTCCCCTAAGTCTCACACTTCCCCACCTTTTATAAATTATTGAGCTGTGGTGTCAGGGAGCCCACTGCTAGTAATAACTGTATAACCTCTAGTTGCCCTCCCAGCCATGGGAGTCTCTGTGATGCCCCCCACCGTCCAAGACTCTAATGAATCTTCCTCTAGTTAACAGCAATCCCAGGGCTACAAGCATTCCTTTTTACAGTGTAGACTGATCCCAAAAGAACAAATGATGATACCCTAACCTAAGGGTCCCTAGTACAAATAGTAATAGCTTACATTTCAAGTCATGGTTTATGTATTTCTCTGCAGTGTATTGCCCATTTTTCTTTTGCAGTATTTTTCAGAGTTTCCTGTAAATAAAAGTAAGGGTAGAAATTGATCAAGTCAATCATTCAATCATGCAGTCAATCACCCCAGACTTCTAAATTGCCTGACAAGATGGTACACCCAGATACCTTCACTAAATGAGAACACCTCTAGTGGAAAGGGAAGGGATTTATATAGTACCTACTAAGTTCAAGGCACTGTACTTTACAAATATTAATCTCATTTAAATCCTTGCAGCAACCTTTGTGATCAGTGCTATCATTGTGCCTATTTAATATTTGAGGAAACTGAAACAAATGACTTCCCATGGTCATATACCTAGTAAGTGTCTGAGGCTGGATTTGAACTCAGGTCTTCCTGATTTCAGGCTCAGTGCACTAAACACTGTGCCACCAAGAAACCTCCAATGATCTCTATTGAATAACTTAATCAAGACTTTAAACTAAATGTGCAAAGTCTGTGGTGATTTAGAAAACTTTGAAAGTCATTGAGTTAATGGGGTGACTTTGCACAGGAAGTATATTCCAATTGATGGTGGAAGCTTGGTTACATCTGTAGGTCTTGTATAAAACAAACAAGTTAATTTGCATTTGGAGATAATTTTAGTGTCTGATAATTAGCTTATTTTTTAGTCTAGATAATTAGCTTAATGATGGAAGCTTATCTAGGCAAGGTCCTGTTTGCCAACAAGCATTTATTAGGCATCTACTGTATACAAACATTGTGTTAAACAGGAATGCAAAGAGAGGCAAAAAACAGTTCTTACATTTTAAGGAGCTCACAGTCTAATGGAGGAAGAAACAACTGTGTACCAACAAGCCAGATATAGCACAAATTGGAGAGAATCTCAGAATGAAGGCATTAAGATTAAGGAGAAGTGGGAAAATCTTCTTGCAGAAGGTGGATCTTTAGCTAAGACCTGAAGGAATCAGGGAAGTCAAGAGGCAGAGATGAGAAGGGAGAGAATCCCAGAGAAAATGCTCAGAGGGTTTGGGTGGGAGTGGGAGTGTTTTATGTGAGAAACAGCACAGAGACCCATGTCACTGAACCACGGAGTGTGCAGAGGTATGTAAGCGTAAGACTGGAAGGATAGGAAGGGACCAGGGCATGAAGCCAGATGATTTTATATTTGATCCTGGAAGTCATAGGGAGGGACTGGTGTTTTTTGAATAAGAGTCTGATATGGTCAGACCTGTACTTCAGGAACATTAACTTGACAGCTGTGTGGACGATAGAGTGGAGTGGAGAGAAACTTGAGGAAGAGAGACCAACCAGAGTCAAAGCATGAGGGGATAAGAATCTATACAAAAGTAGTGAGTGTGTCAGAGGAGAGAAGGAAGCATCTGTGAGAGATCTTAAGAAGGAAGAAACAGCAAAACTTGGAAAGGAATATTTGGATGATGGACAACTGAAATAGAAACAGAAGTGATATGATCAGAGTGTGTCATAGACTTACACTTGGTTTAAAAAATAAACTTAAAAAAGATGAAAAAGTTACATCTAGACAGCTGTTTATCTGGGGAAAAAAGTCTGTCTTATTTAGTTATTTACTTTGTGGATTGCAAATTCAATATGAGTCAAGTATGATATGACAGCAGAGTAATCGAATGTAATCTTATGCTTCATTAAGGGAGGCATAGTGTCCATGTTTAGGGAGAAGGTAGTGCCATTTTACTCTGTCCTTGTCAGATGACATCTGAAGTATTATGTTCAGTTCTGAGGAACATTATTTTTTACTTATTTTAAAACATTGATACTCCTAATTTATTTTAAAACAATATATGAGGGGCGGCTAGGTGGCACAGTGAACAAAGTCATTGGAGTCAGAAGGACCTGAGTTCAAATGTGACCTCATACACTTAACACTTACTAGCCTCGTGGACCTTGGGCAAGTCACTTAACCCCAATTGCCCTACCTTCCCCCCTCCAAAAAAACAAAACAAAAACAATATTTAATTGATAGTCCTACCAATAAGCCTTCTTTAGTAAGAAAGAAGAAAAAAAAACTGATAAAACTAATTCACTCACTAATTATTTATGACAGGATGTCTGACATTTTTTATATGTAGTATCCTACCTCCGCAAGTAGGTACATTCCCTCATCTCTTCCCTAAGGCTAAGAATGGCCAACATAAGCACATAATATAAAGCTTTGTTTTAATGCACTTTTTATTTCTATTCTTTTAGTCCTTGTATATATTGTTCTCTGAGGCACTACTTTTTAGGAAGGACATTGCTAAATAGGAGAGCATCTGGAGGAAGGCATTCAGGATTGTTAAAGTCCTTGAGGTTATCCCATGTGAAGATTACCCTGGGGCAGATAGGTGACACAATGAATAGAGCACTGGGCCTAGAGTCAGGAAGGCCAGAGGTCAGCTCTGACCTCAGACACTTACTAGCTGTGTGACCTTGGCCAAGATACTTAATTTCTGCCTGCTTCAGTTTCCTCAACAGTAAAATGATAATAGTAAGAACCAGAGTTCTTATGAGCATCAAATGAGAAAACATTTGTAAAGTACATAGCATAGTGTCTGGCATATAGTAAGTACTGTATAAATGTTTACTGTTACTATTAGCTAACTGAACTGGGTTCTTTAAGTTAGGAGAAGAGCAGACTTAGAAGGAACATGGTAGATGTCTGTAGGTTTAGAATACATATCATGTGAAAATGAGCCTAGACTTGTTTTTCTTGGATCCAGAGGGCAGAAGGAGGAGCAGTGAATGGGTAGAAGTTACAAAAATATGGATTTTAGATTTTATAAAAGGGGAAAAAATCCTAATAATTAGAGCCATGCAAAAATAAAACTCACTCCCTTGGCAGGTATTGGGTTTCTTTTCACTAGAGTCTTCAGACAGAGTCTGGCTAACCACTTCTAAAACATTTAGAAGAGATGCTTATGCATGTATGATCTGAACTAGATCACCTTAGAGATCCCCTCTTAGAAAAAACCTCTATTTTGCTTGTTTCAAGATAGTAAGAGAAATGACCTGAATCTTAATCCCAGAATTATAACCTACCCGATAGCAGAATTCTCAGTGTGCTCACAAAACATTCATTTTTAAAATTCAGGACTTGCTTTGGTTCTATTGTGAAGGCCATATTTAGTTGCTTCCTTACAAGAGGCACTTGCAAAAGGTGTTACATGATGTCTGTGGCTATGCAGCTTTAACTGAATCTCAACCTATCCCCAGGATGATGTGGTATGTCTCAACAGACAAGAGGTCAGCAGGTCTTCCCCTGCATATTCTCTGTTATTGCAACATTCTGCGATAAATCACATTCTAAATATTACTATACCATAACAAATATAGGAACTGTAAAGCATATGTTATTAGCAACAACTTTCAGTGTGGAAAAATAAAATCCACCATCATCTATTCAGAGCCCTCTGACCTATACATATATACATACATTTATATACATAATTTTACATACACATACACATAGTATTGCCATTTGAAAATTGCAGTGAATAATTTATTAATAAATTTTACTTCTAAGTAAATCATTCAAATGAGAATGGTTGGTTAATGGTTGTTGTCCTTTGTTCTTGAAGAGGATCAAAATGACATCACTGTGTTACAGTTAAGTTATGATGCATCTGACTCTCTGATCAGATCAATATGAGCTTGGAATGCCCTACCCCACAGGTCAGGCACAAATAGTCCATGTGAACATTTGGGGTGGATTCTCTAAATTGAGCTGTTTCAATTCTGCTTTACTCATAGAGCACAGCACCTTCTCTGTGCCAGTGTCTGCCACGTCATGTAATCGATTTCAAAGTTTTTAAGAGAGACCTTGAGGGTGTCCTTGTATCACTTTTTCTGACCACCACGTGTCCAGACCACCATTTTCCAGAGCCATACTGTGTATTACCAAAAATTTCCTCTCTCTTCTGGAGATCAGAGATCTATACTTCAGTTATAAAGTGGGAAAGCAAATGGGGAAGGAGTGTGTAAGTAGATAAACAGGAAAAGAAGAAAATATGCTTTCCTAGGAAGTTATTGAAGCAGCTTTTACTTATAGGTTTCAAAGTCTTTAATTCTTTTTTTTCTTCAATACAAAAAGTATTTTACTACTTGGTTAATTTTCTAAATGTCTATAGGGCATTATTGGCAACTAAAAACTTATGGCTATTTTTCTGACTCCTGTGTCTTTTCCTCTCTCAGGACAAACCCAACTGAGATTTCTGTTAGTCTCCTTGCCTAGGAATAAATCTAAAATTTTAGAATTCCAGTGTTCACACATTCCTTGGTCCCAATGACTGCAGAATTTTGACACTATAATGTAGCAGTTTGACCAAATTAAAAGGTATGTGAGCATAGCATGAATAATTATGGTAAATGAAAAGATTCTGATATTTAAATATACCTTGTGATAGAATACAATTTTAGGAGGGTATCAAGCCACACACCATGTATGAGGTATTTATAGAATTTGAGTTTTTAATAGCTAGTTTTCATTTTATAATATTTATTAGTGAATGGGAATATTTTTTCTATATTGAATAAGTATTTCTTGGCAGGCAAACTGTGCATAGGCTACAATGAGCTTCAATGAAGTGCTTTCACATTCCCTTCCCACTGAGTTGAAAACCTTCTTATATTCTCTCAAGTGTGTTTCTTTTCCCATGGAGGTTGTCTTTGTTGAAAATTGCTTCCTCTTCTCTTGATTATTGAATCAGATATTATAGTCAGTTTTTCAATACTTCATGGAGTGTTGGTGAAAAATGAAATATAATGAGTGTGATTCTCCTATATTTTGAAGGACTGTGTAAATTCAAGGTTGTGGGATTGAATGGGGCTACAATTGAAGTATGGAAAAAATAAAAAAGAATAGAGCTGATCTTCTTCTGCTATCCCTCTGTTCACCCCCTCCTCCAAAATCTTTCTCCTTATGATCTCCATACCCACTACAACCATAGGCAGCCTAAATAAAATTGTTAGATATGTACAATTTGTAGCTCTCATCTCCCCTACCATCCTTATAATCCCTTCTTCTGGACTATTGCACCCAGGAATTTGAAGCTTCCCCATGCCTCAGCAGGACCTGCAATCCATGTTCTGGTTGCCTTTCTTCCCTTTAATTCCCAAAGTACAATTAAAATTTATCTGTCTTAGGAAATGCTTCATATTCTCTTAGTAGGAATAGGATGAAATCAAAGCCTCTAAAATTATTATTGAAACATAATACCCCTCCCTGCACTCACTCCAGCACCACTTGGTGAAGAATTGTAAGATTATAAAACTCATTAACACCCTAATTTATAGTCCAGCAAGGTACCCAGCTATAGAATGTTTCTTTTTTATAAATGAAATTTTCTTTGTTATGATGAATTTAACTATCAACATAAATATTTCAATATACAAAGGACAACAGAGATTCTTGTAAAACAATAAAATTTTGAACTTCTCTGTGTTTTAGACATGAAAAATAAATGCCATAAATAGCTTTGTTTCTGATCTCACCATTTTTAGACATACTGTACTACTATGTTTCTCTGCTTCCTTGGTCTTTGTCAATATCATCTCCACGATTTTCTGGAACGCTGTCCATTGCCATCCTCTCTCTGAATTGGGAGGCAGATGTTTGAATGCTGATGCACCTGTGGGATGAAATAGTTTCCACCTTTTTTGTTCATCTGCCTGCCTTCTGCTGGCACTGCTAATGATTAAATGGAATGGTCGAGACCTCCAGCAAAGCAAAAGGAAAAGACATCATCATAGAATCTGAATAATCCACAAACTGAATTATTTCACTCTTGAATAAAAGTGTTCATACTTTTCATTAATGTTTATAAAAATGTACTGAATTAGATAAATAATCAGCTGAATATTCTTTTTATCTAGTGAAAAATAAATGTGGTCCTAAAAGTCCATACTTAAAAAAATATGAATATGTCTCTGTAAATATTTTTACAATATATGAGTTCATGACTCATTCATACGTAGTAGGATTCAGAAACTGACACAAACATATCTGAACATTTTACTTTACATATCAGCTGAATTAGACAAATATTCTTTAGTGGAACTGTTTTTAAAACCACCCTGACTTTCATATCAAGATTTTTTGAAAGTAAGTTTACCAAACCACAAATTCTTCTACAGATGTACTCCATTTGTAATTCAAATAAAAAGGCTTTAGTTTATTGAGAGTTAGTTATTACTGATGAAACTGTTAGTACTATGTCTCAAGAGGAATGTCTAGTAGACACAGTCAGCTATCT
Source organism: Petaurus breviceps papuanus (assembly GCF_028583685.1). Lineage (NCBI taxonomy): Eukaryota > Metazoa > Chordata > Mammalia > Diprotodontia > Petauridae > Petaurus > Petaurus breviceps. Next base: position 90,055,205 of record NW_027186304.1, read on the forward strand.
TGCAAGATTATTACTGAGCTCAGACATTATAATCATCAGCTGATAAGGTGAAAGCAGTTTTCCAATCTGATTTTTAAAAATGTATTTCTTTTAGTTAAAAAATAATTTCTATAAAAATATACATTTGATTTTTATGTAATTAAAGAAGGAATGTCAGCTTTTGCTTAGGGCCAAAATTGTCCTTTTTAAACTTGCCTAGCTTTTAGAAATTTCAGTATTATCTAAAAATTGCTTGCATTTAAGAAAGTATGCATTTATTTTCTGAAAGTTGCAGACTCCATGCTACTATAGAGTGCTGAGAAGTGACCTACTATGTTATTATAAGGGTGGATCCATTTAAAGAGAAAACAAATCATCTACAGCAATCATAAGTTTACCAAAACATCCGAAAAACAAAGGAAAATTTAAAAGTACAAGGCATATGTTTAATTGTATTACATACAATTCCACTCATGCACATACATTAGAAAGGTAGTTTAATCACCCATAAGAAATTACTACCTTCTCTGTTGGTGAAGCATGACATTTCAATTGCACAGCCAATAAAAGAATTACATGAAGAGGACTGGAATGATTTACTGTATGGAAAGCAACAAGACCAAGGTTACCATGGTGAACTACCTTTCTGTGCATACAAGGTCAAGTGAGAGTGACCCACCAATGGACAACCTTTAGTTTTAACATATTAATACATTGCTCCAACAACGGCCGGTTGGTTTCTTTCTTAAATAATCATGATGTGGGTGATGGCAATAATGATAGTATATACCTGTTATCCCTATTGTTATCATTTTCCTATATTGTCAGAATCTATACATAAAATTTAAATTGTTAATTTTCTACATTTCCAATATTGCTCAAAAAAGCCAGCAGAAGAGTATCTCCTGGAAATGTATGCTAGAACACTTTCCTGGCCTTGTGTACAGGTTTAAAAAAATGTTAGCAGTGTTTAAATGTTTTTAATGTAACCTGAAAGAGATTCCATTTGCAACTTTCCATCTTAAACCAGGACCTTCTTTATGGTGCATTCTGTCTTTATTCCCCAGGGAAGGTGTGGCAAAGGGGATATACTCCAAATAATACCTATATGTGTTATAACAAAATTAGTCTATGTTATTAGAACACTTAAAAAATGTTAAAGACCCAGGAAGTTTCTATATGGTCTTTTGTATCCCCAGAAATATTCTATTGATGCAGAATCAGTTCGGAAATGAAGACTATACTAAGAAATGAATCTTGAATTACACATGCTGTAAGAAAATGAAAGCCTATGGGTTATGAATCTTGGATTTAAAGAGGCAATCATCAAATATTTAAGATGAAAATGCAGTAACACATGCTAGCTGTCATGTGTAAGTTTGGTGAATGTTATGACAAGGTTTTTAAAACATTCATAGTTGGAGTATTTTTATGAAAATATTCATTAATTCAAACAGACATTCATATCTGGCAACCTGCATTACAATCGCGATTTCTAGCTGTATGAGAAATCATTGTAAAGGCACGAAAGAATGGGTGAAATATATAGCAATCATGTTTAAATTATACATGATAAGGCATACATATCTGTATGTTGTCATATTATGCATTAAATTTAGGCCATAAATCAGGTTGTTATAATTCTGATGTCGCCGAAAGGCACAAAATATGACAAACAGGACTAGGCATGTAGATATTATCATATTCAATAATTCAATGAGCATTTGTTTTATGTAAATTAACTTCTGTTAATAAAAATTACACTCATTTATAATGCCACTTCTATATGATAATTAAAAAAATGTCTTTTTTTTCTGGAAAATCATTACAAAACGTGAATAATGCATTTGTTTAATATCTTTATAAACAAGATCTTACCATCAGATTAGTTCTGGAAATGAAAGCATTATTGATTTCTGTAATAATTGTATAATATTGCTACACTGCAGTGCTGAAGCTGCTAATCTCATTTTGGTGGTGAACTCTATGCATTTAAAGCAGTGCTTGAACTCTTGCAAATAAACAACATTCCTTTGATAGAACCTGTTAACGTGGAATCTACAGGAAAAAAATATCTTTGGAAATACAAGGAAAAAAATCACATCTAGGAAGTTAGTGAAAATATTTAAATTACATCTTTCAACATTGTGTCCTAATAGCTTTTAAAATAATGTTGAAGGATAGCATATTCAACCCCAGTTATATACATAACTCCCAATGTCCTTGGGAGTTGCATTCAGGAATAAGGGATGAGTGAACTCCCTAATGCCTGATTGAAATCTGGGAAAATACACACACTGGGAATTGCCACTTTAACTGAAAAAGCATTTCTTTTCCAAGTAATTTGTTCCTACATATCATTGTATATATTCTTTCTTACGAAGTGATATACCATTCTTTCACAGGACATAACATTTACTCTGTTTTTATTTCATCATCACAATCATCAAAGGCATTTAAGAAGCAATTTACAGAATGATTAATCATGAGCTTTTGTTTTTACATTGCTAGTGGTGGTCTGGAACTGCTTTATAAAGGTAGAGGTCTCTTGGTGTGGAAATGCCCTACACCAATGCAAAACTCACCTGTAACTTATTGTTTTAAAGAGATGTCTAGGGCACTGAGAAATAAATTGAGTTACTCGTGATCATATGTCAAGTATATGTCAGAGGTAGGACTTTAAATCAAGCCTTCTAGAGTCCAAGGCTAGTACTCTATTGCCATTTAGCTAGGCAAATTGTTAAGACATTATATAAGTAGGCACATGAACTCTATCCTCTAGGTGTTTACAAAATGAAATTTTTGGTAAACTTTTTAACATTAGAGGAAAAGGACTCCCATTTAAGGTAAAGGACAAGTAAAGTACAATTTTATATTGTATTTCTATATATGTATACATATATCCCATTATATCAAAGAAATGGCACAAACTAGCATATAAATAGACTAAAAATGGATGGGTATATATAAATAACATTCAATTGTTTCTTAATAAGAATAGGAAAATTACACACAGTTGTAGAGATGGCACAATATAGTTTTCAAAGCACCTTCCCATGTGCCAATTATTGCCTTAGATTTTCACAATGGAGATTTAGTCAGGGCAAAGATTATATTGTCCATATTTTTTTAAATGAGGAGACTAAGGCTTGGTGAGATTAAGGTACAGATAGTAGGTGGGGAAATCTGGTTTAGGATCCAGGTCTTTTGGCACCTATTCTGGTGCCATTATAGAAATTAGAATATTTTATAGGTACCTTATTAACTTTACAAAGTTGACTTTAACTGGGGAGGGCAACCATGCTTTCACAAAAACCTATCATTTGCAAAGCATGGTGCCAGAGGCTAAGGATACAAAGCAAAAATAAACCTTGCCTGCCCTCAAGGAACTAGAATACTAGTCTGGATAAGCTATTGGCTCCATCCAAAAGAAGCTTGCATTTTTAGAGAGCATTGCAATTTACAAAATGCATTCTTCACAAAACTGATATGTGCAAGTATCTTCAGCCTCATTTTAGGTGCCATGGCAAATCTTTACGAAGACTCAGAATGGTATTGTGGCAAGAGCTTTGGACCAAGTATTAGGAGGTCTAGGTTTAGTGCAGATTATGTCACTTAAAAGCTATACAAACTTGGATTCACCATTTAACTTCACTGAATATTAGTTTCCTCACCCACAAAAATGGGTATGATAATTAATGCTTCCCTGCTTACTTCACAGAATTGTATGAAGGGAAGAAAAGTTTGTATCTGAAAACCCTGTGACAATTGTAATGTGCTATTTCAACTTAAAATGTTTGCTACAATTGCCTGTAATTTAACTAGACAAGTAATCAGCATGGCAAATGTAAGGACACAGGCAACTGAATAAACTTTGAAAAAGTATTAGATGAATTTAAAATTAGCATGGGCAAATAAATTTATTTAGAGCAGTGGTAAATGAACAAGAAATTTCATGCTTTAATGTGGTCAAGAATGGGGAAATTGTTACCTTTCTTCAGATTTGTTAGTGGAATTTATGGTAGAAGTGAGATTTCAGGAACACTTTCCTGGGAAAGATCATTGTTCAATTTTCTTGAATTATAAGAACTCTATTATATCTTGTCTAAGACCATTGGTTTAACTAAATGCTTGGATGTAAAGTAAAACTGGTCATGGTTGACTGCCCCTTGCCTAAGATGATAACCTTAACAGCAATCTGAAATGAAATTAGGAGACTCAGACTTATCCCAGAGACAATATAATGAGATTAGTAAAAATTATACTCTCGGTATATTTGATTTTTTAAGGTGCACATGTGGTCCTTAGGACCGATGGGAAAACATTTTTTGTAAGTTTGAGTTACAGCTGAATTCTAAGTTAGAAACTATAGTTTTAATAAACTTTATTGGTTACTGTTTGGAGATAAACACACACACACACACACAATTAGCAGAAATACTCAATAAGCATAGAATCAAGATAGGAACTTATTTTATAACAAGAAACATTGATTTGGAAGTCCTTGCCATGGCATGGATTGATAGTTCTCTAGGTAGTGGTGTGCAAACTCCAGGTGACAAAGGGATTCTTCAATGCTTCAAGGTTTCACGATCACCTTGTTATGGTTGGTTGCTACACCAATGTGGATCACAACCTCTCTGTGATGAAATGGTTTTCAAGAAATGTTGTAGTTGAAAAACTTAGGATTGGTAGTCAAACTTATGAATAAACTTCTAATATAGCAAAGGTGTTATTTGGATAAGAAACAGGCATAGAGTCCATCCTTGCCCAAGTATTAAAACCTTTTCATCTTGGTGGAATTAATACCATTTGGGATGAGGATGATGTTACTACACAGGATCATAGGATCATAGATTAAGAGGAAGGCACTTTGTAGACCATTGAATCCAATCCTTTTTTTACAGATGAAATTTAGGAATGAAAAAAATTAAATGACTTTCCACATTTACAGAATGAACAATATCTGAGGTAGGATTTGAACTCAGGTTTTCTTGTCTGCAAGATCATGACTCTTTCCACTACACCATATAGCCAGAGTGTTTGTCCTTAGACTGAAGTCTCTAAGGTCAGGGTCACCTCCACAGCATGATGAGGGATAGGAGTAGGACTTTACCAGAATAGAGGAACAAATTTATATGGTAGGATTAGCCTTATTTGCTAATTGCTTTTTCTATGACATAAACAATAAAGAAAAAAGCCTTTACTGACAGTCTTGGTATAATTAAATATGTTTTAGTAAACAAGTCTTTCTTTTAAATATGATTGAAAAATTAGCACCAGTGCAGTGAATAAAGGGTATTCATTTTCAGGCATGGATTGGTCTAGATGGCTAAACTAATCCTTACAACTCTGAAAGTCTATAAAACCTGTGAGTAAACAATATTTTCTATATGGTTTGTGAAAATTTCATATCATTTTGATGTTGTGTAATTAAACCATGAAACTTATTCTGACAGAAATTAATTAATTAAGAAAACTTCAAATGGACTCAATATTTTTCACCATTTCCTTACTAAGGAATCTTGACTATTGATACCAGAGGCAAGCAGACCTTGATTGACTCTGTCACTAACTAGATGTATGATTTCTATTATTTAAGATTCCTAGACCTTAGTTCATGTTATCTAACTTCAATGGGGCTTTTACCACTGTAACACAAACCTTTTCTTAAACTCTGACTCCATACCACTCTATAGAAGCTACTATAATCCATTTTCTTTCCCTTCAAGCCCCAAATCCAAAACCCAATCCCATTCTTTCAGGAGATGACCTCCTACTTTTCCAATTAGATTGAGAATATCCATATCTTGAACTTCTTCATCTTGCCTTCTCCATGCCTCCAAAACCTTCTACCTCTTCATTAATCCTTTCTTCCTTTGCTCAAGGAGTATAGGATTAAAAAGGCCTTCTCCTCAGTAAGCTAACCTTTCCACTTATGCCCTTGGTTTCCCTTCCTTCCTCCTTTTCTTCTCTTCTTTCCCTCCTTACTCTCCCTGTCTTCTTCCTTCCTTCCTTCCTTCCTTCCTTCCTTCCTTCCTTCCTTCCTTCCTTCCTTCCTTCCTTCCTTCCTTCCTTCCTTCCTCTTTTCTTTGCCTTCTTTCCCTTCCTTTCATCTCTCTTTATCTAGATACTCCTTCTTTGCTACTTACAAATATGCTTAAACTCCTTCAATTCATATAAACTCTTCCTTTGGTCATATTATTCCCTCTACGCAATTAGCCTAGAATGCCTTTCTTTTTCATTGCTAAAATCCTAGCAAAAAAAAGTCTTCTATGCTCTGTGCTACTCCTTCTTGACTATTCATTTTGCTACTCAACCAAGGTAGAGAACTGAAGGTTACATAAATCTCCCTGGAGTGAAGTCATTTCTCCAGTACAATGTCCCATTTTAGTTTGTTTTAACTAGCTGATGGTTAGTTCATCAACTGTGATTTCTGTTGCTGAAGAAGTAGGAATATCTTCTTATTCTTGGAAGTTACATTTCTCTTTTTTTTTAAAGTCAAATTTTATTTTTAAAAGACATGAAAACTGCTGTTCCTTAGCTTGAATAAGAACATTGGTGTGGAATGGAATGAAGGGTAACATTCATATCATGTTAAACATCTTATTGATTTCAATTTTTCTTTCATTTTGATCATTACAAGTATTGATAATTAAGATTCATAGATATTTTGTCGCAAATTAGTCCTACAACCAATGAGTTCGTCTTTGGCTAGGTTAGTTTCTTAGTACAGTTTATATCAGAAAGAAAAGGATTGTAAAGAAAGGGATTGTAATGCCATCCAGATTAGACAAATAACTTTTGCAAGAGTTCCCAAGTGTTTCCAGGCATTCCCAAATTTCTCTTTTCAAAGAAACTGACAGAGAATTTTGAAGCTCCACTCCATCTTGGTAAAGCATTTCTTTTTTTTTTTAATATTTTTAAAAAATAATTAATTAATTTACTTTTAGTTTGCAACATTCAGTTCCACAAGTTTTTGAGTTCCAAATTTTCTACCTCTCCCTTTCCTCCCCCCTCTTCCCCTATGGCAGCATGCATACACTTCTCTTAATAGAGTTTGTTTTGAGGGCTGCCAAATCACACGAGTGACTCATATTGAGCTTGTAATTCTCTAATACCTCTAGTCCTTTTTCACATAAACTGCTATTTAGCCATGCCTTCCCCATCTTGTACTTGTATAGTTGAGTTTTTAAAGCCAAGCATAAGAATTTATAATTATCCCTATTGAATTTCATTTTCTTACATCCAGCCCAATGTTCTAGCTAGTAAAGATCCTTTGGCATCCTGACAATCATCCAGAGTGCTAACTAGCCTCCCCAACTTTGTGTTGTGCAAATTTGATAGGTATTTCACCCATTCTTTTAAGTTATCGATGAAAATGTTCTCAGCATAGAGTCAAACATAGATCATTGGAGTACACTGGACACCTCCTACTACACTGACATTGTACTATTAATAGTCTTGGAATACAGTCATCCATACTTCTACATCCACGTAATTGTATTATCTTGCTATCTTCTCCATGAGAATAGCATGAGATGCACTATCAAAGTTTTGCTAAAATCTGGATAAATTATATCCATAGAATTCCCCTTATCTACTAGTTTAATTGAGACAACTAGGTGATTCAGTGGAAAGAGCACTGGGCTTGAGTTCAAATTTGATTCCAGACACTCATTATCAGTGTGACCCTGGGCAAGTCACTTAAACTCTGTTTGCCTAATCTATTGGAGAAGGAAATAGCAAGCCACTATAGTATTTTATATACTATATAGTATTTTCTCAAGGAAACCCCAAAGAGGGGTCATGAATATTTGGACATGACTGGACAACAACAACAGCAACAAATTTAATAATCCTGTCACAAATGGAAATAAAAGTTAGGCTGGTCTGTTCGGTATGAAGCAATTTGATGAACCAATTCTTTATAATCACAACCTCCCTTTCTTGATGTTCATCTACCAATTCTTTAATGATTCATTCTAGAATTTTCCAGGAAATTGAAGTCAAATTCCCTGGCCTATAGTTCTCAGATTGTTACACTTTACCCTTTTTTTAATATTAGGGGCAGCATTTACCCTTCTCCAGCTTTGTGGTACCTCTCCTGGTCACTATGATCATTTAAATAGCACTTATGGTGGCTCCATAATCACACCTGCCAGTTATTTTATAACTTGAGGATATAGTTCTTCAGGACCAGGTGACTTAAAATCATCAGTGACAGGTAGGTGACCATCTACTATCTTTTACCATCTTTAATATTACTTTCCTCTTAGACATTTTTTTTCTTTCTTTACTCAGTAAAAGTCATTATCATTGGCAAAAAAGCCAAAAAAACAAAAATAAAGTAAAATTAGGTTTGACCATTACTTCTCTTGATTATCAGTTATCATTCTATTCACTTCTAACAAGGGTTCCCTCCCTCCATCAATCTCCATCTTCCTCCCAATTTCACTCAAAACAAACATTATTCTTTTCATCACCTCTAGTTTCCCTTGACAGCCTCACTACACATTGAGCATAAGCTTTCCTAATATTATATTTTTCAGTTTTCTGCCAGTCATTTAACATGTAGTAGGCATTTAATGTGGCCTTGGTTCCAACTGTATACATTTATCTTTAAAATTTAAGTTTCTTGATAAGTTTCCTGTGCATCCACATTAGTCTTTTCAGATAACTTTCATATTTTTGGTCCACATTGGAATTGCTTGCTTTTTTGTCTTCAGAATTTCATTCTTGAGTATCTCATATTCTTCCTTGACTGGGCTGACTTCCTTTATTGCATTTTAGTTCATGGAATCCTGTATATTTCCTTTGAACCCTTTGAAATAGGCTTTTCCTAAATCTAGGATCTATGACCTGATTTCCTCCCTCCTATCATCATAAACATCTTATATTCACCCAGCGTTACCTTTATTTACAATCCAGCAACCAGTTCAATGACAATTAGATTAATTGTGAAATTTCCCTTTTACTTGTTGTCCACTCCCCTACATATAATGGGTTCTGCTATAAGTGATATATGCTTTCCAAAATAGTACCAGGCTATTTAAAATTGTGCAATGAAAACCACAGGGCTTATGGGAAAAATTAGAAATACTTCAATAATCTGAGGCCTTAGATTCCACTGCCCTAGGCTGGCAAAGTCCCTCAAGTTGGGAAACCATAGCGGAAGGTTATGAGGATAGTGGGCAGTGCAGAACAGCCCTTCTCTGCCCATATCTCCTACCACACCAGAAGACAGACAATAAAAAATAGCACCATACTTGACAAAGACCTGAGGTTTGCTTGTGGAAGGGTTGCAGCTTGTGAGTTATTGCAAAGTGGTATAAGAAATAAAGTGGTATTGCAAAGTGGTATAAGAAACATTCTTACTGTTTCTTGTGGAAAAAAACACACAAAAGCAAATTCAAAATTTGATATATTCAGAATATTCCCTAATATATCAATCTATTGAAACAAATGAACATATTTGAAACAAGTTTTGTAGCAGAACTAAAATTTAAAATTTTTTCACTTTATAGTATAATGTTTTTGTACCTTCTAAAATCTCAATAAATGATAATTCAGAGAAAGCTGTATATGCCTTTGAATTAGTCAGTCAGTCCACAAATATTTATTAAACACTTACTATATACTAGGTACTGTGCTAAATGCTGGGTATACAAAAAAGGGCAAAAACCAGATAATTTCTGTCCTTAACTTAAGGTAGGAAACAACATGCAAACTACTATATACATAAAAGATATATGGTGTGTAATATATGGAAGGTAATCTCAGAGGTAAAGTATTTTCTACCATCTATACTCCTTAGACTGAACTCCACTTCCACCTACACCAGGAATCTTCTACCCAACCCCTTTTTTACCTTCCTTTAGAAAGTAGTCTCGCCCCTTTGAATTTTAATTTCCCTGAGGGCAGGGGAATGTCTTTTCTTTTTTGTATATTTAGAGTTTAGCATAGTGCTTAGCTTACTATAGGAATTTAATTAATTGTGTATTGTAAAACTTTGGAACTTGGGGTGGGAGGGAGAAGGGAGGGACTATAAGAATGACCTCTTGAGGAAGGTGAGACTTGAGCTGACTAGGATGCTGGGGAGCCAAGAGGCATGAAAGAGGAGAGAGAGCTTTCTAGACTTGAGGGAGTCGCTGACAAAAATGCTTAACAGCATGCTGTCAGAGCTTCTGGGGACCTCAATTAATTTGTGAAACTGGATGCTATCTCTGACAAAGGGAAAGTGAGGATCAATATTGTTGGTTATGAGCAATCCTTTAACTTTAATTTTAATCAAATGTTAGTAAAAGAAAAAAAATTGGAAAAAAAATCAAAATATTTTAAAAATTGATTGAGAGCTCTCGTTTTAATTAGAGTTTAATTACAGATACATTTCAATATTTGTAAGTCTGCTTGATAATTATCACGTCACTATAGGGTGCAGGTATAATAAACAAATTCTCTTCTCAAATGGTTCTCATTGATATGCCTTAGCAGCAATTTTGAAACGTATAGAATATTCCTGGGATCATCACCTGTAAATTGTTTCTCCTTTTTTTTTCTTTTCTGAAAATGCAGCTTACCTTAGTGTCAAAAGATTTAAATTCATGAAAATCAAATCGCAATAGAACTCTTTAGAATCAGAAATGAGATTTACCTGAAGTTGCTTACCAATTGTTGTTTGTTTTGTCCTCATTCATTGTGTTCTTTCAAAGATTAATCAGAGTGTGCATAAGTATACATAATTCATAAAATAGTGGAGACCTGTCCTCTGTGTGCATGCATAGCTCTGGATATTATTGCAGCAGAGGCAAAATAGTGAGCTCAAGTCATATCTAATTAAAAATAAAAATCCCCAAAGAAATATGGGTAGTATTAAATTCTACTTTTTCATAAGTGAAATGAAAATTAAATAGCTAATTTAGAGTACATGTTTAAGAGTTCATGTGTCAAAAATGTTTGTTTTCTTCCTCCATCTTATTTCAAAATTATAATATGTCCTTGGTGCACAGATATGACACTCTTGGTCCATTATTATTAAGAAATGAATCCTTGGAACCTGATGAAAATCACAACACTAGTGTAGAGACACAAGAGGGCCCCAGCAGAGCCTTAGGGGACACCCACAGCTAGTGAGCACAATGAAGATAGGGTCTAACAAATGTAATAGAGAAGGAGTAGCTTGATAGGAAGAAATCCAAGAGAGGATAGTGCTCAGAAAACCCAGTGTATCAGAGAATCAAGGAGGAGAAGGTAGTTAACAGTGTCAAAAAATGCTGCAGAGAAGTCAAAAAAGATGACGATTAGGAAAAAGCTTTTAGATTTCAAAGTACCTAAGTCACTTAGTGGACAGAATGCTGGGCCTAGAGTCAGGAAGACCTGAGTTCAAATCTAGCCTCAGACACTTACTAGCTGTATAATCCCAGCCAAGTCACTTAACCTCTTTGTCTTAATACACTGAAGAAGGAAATTGTAAAACCACTCCAGTTTCTGCCAAGAAAACCCCATAATGGATGGGGTTACAAAGAATCAGGCAAGATTGAACAACAAAATTAGATTGGGTAATTAAAGGATCAATTTGAAGGGAGTACATAAATGCTCCTTTCAAAACTCATCTCTAGTATAACTTCTTACACAACGTCTATCTTGATCTCCCTAGATACTAGTGCCCCCTGAAATTACATTAACTTTATATATATATATATATAGACACATGTATGTGTCTATATATATGTACATACATATATATATTATAAAAGTTATTTGTGCTTGATAGAAAAAATGCTTCTTGGGAACTAGGACTGTATCATTGTTGCTTTGATTTCCTCAGGGCCTAACAGAGGGCTTAGAGCATTGGACATGTTGAGGTTTAGGGCTGCTAGGACCCTGAAATAGTGACATAAGAGTCCTGCCTTGAATGAATTAGACCAAAGCCTTCTTTCAGTCAAAGACAAGGTTTATTAGAACACTGGTCAGGGTGGGAGTGATTCTAAAAATCCACAGTATTGGCCAGACTGAATCTGAACCATTGGCTAGACTCTTTAGAATCATTTTTTTACAGTTATTTGGAGGGGGTTGGGGGCAATCTCAAGCAAATTCCTGCTTTTACTCTGCAGTCTTGGCTCCATCTCTTCAACCCCCTCCCCTCAGCCTTCTTTCAGTCAAAAAACTCCAAAATTTATTAAAAATCCTCCATATTGGCCAGACTCTTAAGAAATCTCATAATTGGCTAGACTCTTAAGGAATCTGAGCACCTTAATGGAGGCAATATGGATCTAATATACAAACAAAACAAAACAAAACAAAACTGGGAAGGATCTAGGCCAACTAGACTGGAGTGATTAGGAGGTAACACAGAAGGACTGGGTGCCCTAGATGAACCTCAGGGACCTGGACCATGTGGCCAAGGAAGAATGAGATCTATAAGGGATCAAGGGTGGGAAGTAGCCAGAGGTAACAGACAATGAAGGGCTGGGAAAGGTTCAAAGTAACAGAGTATTGGGAGATTGGGCATAGACTTCCATTAAAGGAAGTTGAGAGAATTACTGGGATGGATTGATGCCTCAGGAGAATGCCAGAGGCTTGATCATGTGGAAAAATTCAAGGAGAGTTGGAGGGGGCTGGCCAGGGTTTCCTAGGGCCCATAACCTCTCAGAAATGTTTAATAAGTACTTGTTGATTGGTTTTTTGAAGAAGCCAACTAAAATAACCCAATACTCCAGGTCTTGTTGGTGTAGAGATTCCCTCCACTGATGCAGATGTCTTCCACTTTACAATTCAATTTAGGTCACCAAATATTTATTATTGATATGTTATTTTAGGCATAGGAGGAACTAATGAGAGAATCATTATGGCCAGAAAAAAATCATTACCTTGAACCAATCTTGCAGCAGATCTTTTCCAGTACAGCTAAGTTGGTCCTTAGATGAGAGACATCATCTGTCACCAGGTCAGAACTTGAAGTCTTCCCAACTTGCTAAGAACTGACAGTTTGTACTTTTCCGGCGTGGTCTTCAGGACCCTGGGGCCATTATCATTCTATGGTGAGTCATCCTACTAGGACTCCAGAGGTAGCATCAATACCTTTTTTTTTTTTAATACCAAAAGAAGGACCTCCAGCACACTGAGCAGACCCTGTAGGGTATGATCAATGGAAAGATATGGGTAGGACTTACACAGAATGAGAAGAATATAACAGTGGTGGTCTACATTAATAAAGGGAATACCATATTAATGAGATCATGGACCTATTGAGGTCAGGGAACTATAAAATGTAGAGGTTTAAGGTTTAGGGGTGTGTGCTACCCCAAAATACCAACAGGACAGGTCCTGCCGAATGAATTTGACTCAAGTCTTCTCTCAGCCAAAGTAAAGTAAAGTTTATTAAAGATTCGCCATAATGGGTAGACTCTGAAGAGGTTATCCACTACGAGGGTTGGGTTGCTCTGGAGACGCCAAAATACCAACACACCGGGTCCTGCCAAATGAATTTAACTCAAGTCTTCTCTCAGCCAAAGAAAAGTAAAGTTTATTAAAAGTTTGCTTGCATTAGACACAGTCAGTCTGTGCTAGGTCATTCTATGGCACTTTCACTATTCTGTGGTGCTCTCACAAACATGGAGACAAGATGGGGTCTTACATAGAGAAGGTCATGGGAGGAATCTAGGGGTGTTCTAGAGGAGAAGTTTGGGGAGGGTCTTCAGGAGGAGTTAATGAGGTCAATGAGTGATTAAGGGTGGGAAGTTGCTGGAGTCCACCTGGAGACTACAGATAATCATGGGCTAGGTCAGTTCAAGGGTATATTGATATTTTGATAGGCTCAAGGGTGAGAAATCTAGTAAGGCTTATGGCCTCATGCAAATGCCTCATCAAATGGGAAGATTCAATCAGAGTTCAAGGGGATTCCCAGAGCCTGTACCTCATTAGATCCAGTGAAGTATTCAACTCTGATTGCCTCATTATTCTAAAGAGAATTGTTGGATATCACCTACACTGTATCTTATGTTTATCTTTTAGTTTCTTATTTTAGATTGTGAAAATAATTTTTACATAGGTACATACTACAAAACTATTCTTTTCAATGAAAAGGAATTGGTGTGGATTTTTATTTTTGCCACTGAATGAAAATGAATATAACAAATATTTGTCAGAAAATGATACTCTCTTATGAGAAAAAGATTTGAGTGACTGTTTTCCCTAAATGGTAATTAATTTCAAAACCCCACTCCCCCACCCCTCTTTTTTTTTTTTTTACAAACTTCCAATTTATCAGTAGCATCAAGGACTTAAACAACAATAACAACCACTACCACCTCCACCTTCTGAACAGAATTCATGATTTGTGCTCCATAATTTCCTGGGAAAAATCCTGCCAAAATTTTTTTTTTTAGTTAATTAGGGTGAGTCTATAGCCAATTCAATGACATAATCTTTTAGGATCATAAGGCCAAAGACATATCTAGAAAGGTCCCCAGAGGTCATGAAGTCTAACCCCTTCATTTTAGAGGTGAATAAACTGAGATACAGAGAGGACAAAAACTTGTTTAAGGTCACACAATCAGTATTGGCAGGATTTGAACCTAGTTCTCACTGAATCCATGTCCACAATTCTCTTACGCCATGCTATCTTTAATGCATTCATTTACAACTCCCCTCCAGCCCCCAGTCAAATAATAAAATACCTTACTAAAAAAAATTTCAATAGAACAAATTTCAGACCCTCATGAAAACTCTGTGATGAAATCACTACCTGTAAATTACTTTTACCTTTTCACAAAGATCCTTAGTGAGGGAAGGTGCCTTTTAAACTTGGCTTCATTTGATTGATTGATTGATTTAGTATTTTGTTGTTAATCCAACTTGAGCAGATTTTGCTTATCTTCCCTTGTGCATCCTTCTGAATTCCCACTTTTTAAATGAAACTTCATAGTGATGATGAAATTGAATTTTTTTGCAAATTGCACACTTCTGTTCTCAATGACATTTTCTCTTTCCCAGTACTTAAAACATATATGGTTTCCCTCTTCTCTTGAAACATGTAACCATCAGTCAATCAGTAAGCATTTATTCAGCACATACTATGTGCTTGGCATTGTGTTACATTCTGGAAACAGTGAGAAAGGTACTAGACAGTCCCTGGTCTCAAAGAGCTCACAATCTAGAGGAGGAGACAACACACAAACAGCTATATACAAACAAACTGTATACAAGACCTTCATTTTTTCTTGTACCAAGGACATGGGAAATAAAGTTCATTGATTTCAGGAATTAACTTCTTTTTGGGGGGGGTGTAGGTAAGACAAGGCAAATGGGGATAAACAACTTGCCCAAGGTCACACAGCTAGTAAGTGTTAAGTGTCTGAGGCCAGATTTGAACTCAGGTCCTCCTGACTCCAGGGCCAGTGCTCTATTCACTGCACCACTTAGCTGCCCTAGGAATTAACTTCTAATAAGAAACATATAGATATAATTTCCAAAAAATAATTATGCTGCAAGTTTGACAACCACGAATAAATGAAATTATGCTAGATTGGCATGATTGATCCAAACCATAAATGATGATGATGATGATAATGACAACAATTATGGCAATGATGAAGAAAAAATAATAATAATTTACATTTCTATGGCAAAGTCCTTTGATCCTAACAGTTGTGTGAAATTCATGGCATCTTATTATCCCCATTTTACCGATGAAGAAGCACACTTAGAAAGGTGATCAAAGTGATTTTCCCAGATTTGCCACAGTTCATGAACTTTGAAACTGAACTCAAACCTAGGTCTCCTGACTGCAAGTCCAGAATTCATCCCGCTACATCAGGGCAGCTCCTCAATAATTAAATGAGTCCTCTTCACAATATTTCTAAGCAGTAGATATCTAGTTTTTAGTTATATACTTTACTTCCTTGTCTATAAAATGATGGGGATGCAAGAGATAACTTTTAAGACCCTTTCAGACTTTGTGACTCTCTGAATTTCATGACCTGCAGTTATAAGAATGCACTGCTTCTTGGGAAAACTCATTCCATCTTTTCATTGCTTTAACTGTTAGTAAGTTTAGTTTTTCTTTATCTAAATGAAAACTGCCTCTCTCTTACTTCAACCCATTACCCCTCATTAAGCCCTCTGGCATCAAGCAGAACTAATTGTTATTGATTTGCAATATCATATATAAAATAACACTATTCTAGTGTATAGATCAGTATAATTTTACTTAATCCCATACAATCATTTTGTAGACATTATTTTATGCAAGTAGTACTTGAATCCTCAGTGTTTAAGTTTATTTAGAATTTACCTAAATCTTTTTGTAGACAGAGAGAAAAAATGTTAATTATATAATCTGGATGAAGTTCACCAATATGATGGGGTGGGGGTTGTTATAAGGGGCTCATCAAACCACTGCTTGAATGAAATTCCTTATAAACTTTCTAAATGACCTTCTTATATTTTGTATAAGAAAACTGAGGCCCAGAGAAGATATGGTTTTTTAAATAGTTAAAAAAAAATTTAGACTCAGAGGCCAGAAAACAAATTACAGAATAGAGAAAAGAAACCAAAGCATATCATATACTTAAATATTAGAACTTAAATACAAAATAAGAAAGAAAAAAAAGCATGTGTGCATAGCAGAACATGAGAGGATTCGAAATATGTAAGAATAAATTTTCATTTCAAGAAAGCCTATGTGATAAATAATACACGTTGCGTTGAGAACTATCCATCTTTTCTATGCTTCCTTGTAAGCTTTCTTTTGTTCTCTGCTGTTCACTTTTTTACTTTGTTCTTTTTTCCCTCTGCCTCCCTCCCCCTAGAAGGCTACAATTGAGTTGGGCTATATTTCTCTATAGCTATAGATATATACATACACATATAGGCATATGATTTCCCAAACAGGTTCTACTTCTGGTCTTTGTTTTTATGCTTGTGCATGTCTCTTGTTTTGTATCCCTCCTGCCTCCTCTGCTTTGCTTCTACCTAACACTTTGCCCTCCTATTACTTGCCTACCCCCTCTCCTGTCCTCCCAGTCCCATAAATCTAAAGACCCTTCCATACCTGCCTTTTACCTATTCCCTCACCTTTCCCTCTAAATATCCCTCCCTTGTCCTCTTCTCCCTCCCTATGCCCCTACCATTTTATTTCTTCTGAATTTAGAAAACTTTTATAATCTTCTAAACATATATGTATTATTCCCTCTTAAACCCAGTACTGATGAAAGCAGGTAACAAGAACTACCAGTCCTCCACCCCATCTAATTCCTCTGTATAGATTCTACCCCTAGTACTTCATTTGTATAAAATAATTACTCTTTTTAGCTGTTCCCTAAATGGTTTTACTTTTCAAATTCATGTCATACTCAGGTTTACCCCAGTCTTTCTTATGAGCTACTGAATTATTAATAAGAATCATGGACATACATTTTACATATATAAAAAGTAAACAGTCTGTCCTTATGAATCCCTTATAATCAGTCTTCGTTATGTACCTTATATTTCTCCTGGCTCTTATATGTCAAATCTTCAATTGAGTTCAGGGTTTGTTTGTTTTTTTAACAAATTCTTGAAAATTTGAGAGTTGATCAAATGTACATTGTTTTTTTCATTCAGGATAATGCTTAACTTTGAAGGGTATAATGTTTTTGGCCAGAGCCACAGTTCCTTTGCTCTTTGATCTAGTGTTCCAAGACCTGTGGTCGTTCAATGTCTCCTCTGCTAGGTCTTGTGAGATTATAATTGTGGCACCATTATTTTAAAATTGTTTTAATCTTTATGCTTTTCATATTTTATCCTTGAGCTGGGGGTTTCAGAATTTAACTGTGATATGAGTTTAACTATGAGTTTTCTTCATAGGATCTCTTTTAAGTGGTGTTCAATGGATTTCTTCTATTTCTACTTTCCCCCCTTATTCTAATGCTTCAGGACAATTTTCTTTAATTATTTCTTGTATTATTGTATCAAGAATCTATTTTTAATCATAGCTTTCAGTTAGTCAGATTATTTTTATGTTTTCTCTTCTTGATCTAGTCTTGAAATCTGTTGTTTTTCTTATAAGATGATTCACTTTCTCTTCTATTTTTTCATTATTCATATTTTGTTTGATTATTTATTTATTTCTTATAATTTTGCTGGCTTCACTTTTTCCAATTCTAATTTTCAAGGTGTCATTTTCTTCCTTAAGATTCTGGATTTCCTTTTCTAATTGGTTGACTCTCCTTTCATAATCTTGTTTTTCTTGAATTATTCTTTTTTAAGGTTTTTTTTTTTTAGTTTTCCCTCCATCTCTGTCATTTGATTTTTAAGTCTTTTTAAAGATCTTCTATGAATTGTTTTTGAGCAGATAACAATTTGACATTACCCTTTCAGGGTTTCTTTACTTCAATATCTTCCTCTGAAGACAAACACCAGTCTTCTCTTTTCCCATAATACCTTTCTATGGTTGGTTTCTTTCTCCTTTTCCTGTGTAATTTTTTTTGTGTGGTAATAGCTTGATTTTTGTAATCGCCTTTAGTCCTGGGGTATGAGAGATGGTGCCTCTTTCCCCAGATCTTCAGTTCTCCCCTCTACACTGGAACAAAAGCCTAGAGTTTGCCAATTTTTTAAGTGACTTGTGACTTGCTGGTAAGTGGAACCTAGCTTGGACATGTTTATTCTTCCCAGGGACTAAACCTAGTCCTGGGATTTTACTTCTGATCTTCTCAAATCGTCATAGGAAGATCCCTGTTGTGTCTCTATGCTTATTGATTTTTACCCACACTTTGTTCAACTTAATGTGCTTTTTAACTCTTTTGTGGGGGAAAATCTTGAAAGCCTGGATTTTTCTGACCTATTCCGCCATCTTCTCAGAATCCTCTCCCAGAGATTTGTCTTTACTAAGGTCACAAAATGAAGTTAGCAGAATAGCCAGGATCTAAACCCAAACCTCCAGACTCCAAATTCCATCTTCTTTCTGTTAGTCTGCAGACAGAGACTCAATTAAGGTACACAGATAGAAAGACTAATAAGAAAATGTTCGTAACTATCAAAGTGTGAATAAGTTTGAGTGGAGAAAAATGTGAAGAAGAGATTGAATGGTGGTATTCTCAGTGGAAATTAACAGTTTAAATTTGTGCTTAAAAACAACAACAAAAAAGATGTAATAAGGAGATTTTTTCATGACCATGGTCCCAGGATGGTCATGACCACTTATTTTTTTTCTACTGATATTCTCAATCACAAGATCATATAATCATAGATATAGAGCCGTAAAAATACCTTGAAGTTCATGGAGTCTAAACCCATCCTTTTCAGATGAAGTCACTGAAGTCCAGAGTGACTTTTTTCCCAGATATAATGTAAGCTCCTTGAGACAGGTGATTGATTCTTTATATTTGTGTGCTGGACACTTATCACAGTACCTGGCACATCATAAGTTTCTAATAAATACATGTTGATTGGTTGATTGATGACTTGATATCACACATCTATGAAGTGGATTAAGATTTGAACCTCAATTTTCTGACTAAATTCAGTATTATTCTTCTGTATTCGGCTACTCAATTTTAGAGAGTGAGAGACCAAGTTCAACTGGCGAAGTAGTCATTTATTTGTTTCAAAGATTGCTTTTATATTGAATATTAAGAAGCCACATCTTCTTTATCCCCTACAATCTTCACAATGCTATGAATTTAATCTTCCTGATACAATCATGTTACTGCAAATGGCTCATTGTTGACTACTGAATCAAAGTCAGATTCCTTATTTTGTCATTCTTTGGAATGAAGAAAATTATGAGTTATTAAAGGAATGTCCTGACTAAATCAACCAATCAGCCAATCAATCAATCAATATTTATCAAGTCTTTACTGTGTGTCAGTTACTCTGCTATGTACTTGTTATTCAAAGACAGGTATAAACCAGTCCTGGTCCTCACAGAGTTTGTATTCTAAAGGGGAAAAAAGTGCTTTCATGCTTTATTGAGTTGTTCCTTGGTTCTTGAAGGCTATACCTGTGGAGTATAAGTCCCAGAAGGTCCTGACAACCTGGAAAGGTGTGGAGATGGTGACATATTTCTGCCTGAAGACAACACTAATCAAGGTCAGCAGTCAACTTATTTCCAGAAAGTTGGTCACAAAATGTTTCTTTGTTTTGGCATCTTATGGAACTCTGCTATGTTTTGGAAGGATTACCCCCTATAGTGATTGAAAGGTACTACATTGAGGAAATCATTGTAAGATAACAAAGAGAAAATTCATTGGAGACCAATGTTGCGCATATATATTTTGATCTTACACTGATTCCATAAATATAGGGAAATCCCAGCAAAGAAATAACTCCTTCAGCAATGCAAGTTTGCAACTGCCCTGAGATTTCTGTCTAGTTGGTACAGTGGATAGAGTGCTAGACCTGGAGTCAGGAAGACCTGAGTTCAAAAGTGACCTCAGATGCTTAACTTATTGTGTGATCCTGGGAAAGTCATTGAACCTCTTCATTTGCTTCAGTTGTAAAATGGGGATAATAATAATACCTACCTCCTGGGATTGGATAAAGTGAGATGATATTTGTAAAGCATAGTGCCTGGCACTTAGTAGGTATTCTATAAATGTTAGTTATGCTGCTGATGATAATGATGTTAAAGAGAATGTCTAGAACAGTGAGAGGCTGAGTGACTTGCCCAGGGTCCCATAGCCACTATGTTTCTGAGATATATTTGTGCCCAGGTGTTCTTGGCTCTCAGGCTATTTCTCCATCAGCTTTATTACTCTACCTCTCGCATTTGTATGGGTGTTATGTGTGTATAAACACATAAATCTTTAACTGTGGTAACAGGTTTTTAAAGAACTATTTAGTCACTTACTTTTAAAATAAGACTTAAAATGATTATAGAACATAACATTCAAAGACTGAGTGAGAAGTGTTTGGAGTTATTCTGAGAGATGATTATGGGAAAACACTTTATAAATAACTGACATTTATGCAATACTTTATGGTTTGAAAAACATTTCATATATCTTAGATCCTCATACAACCCTGTGAAGTAAATATTGCAGGTAATATTATTCTTATTTTACAGATAAGGAAATTGAGGTGCAGAGAGGTTAAGTGGTTTGTTTGATAATACCACAGCTAGTTAGTCTCAGAGGTGGAATCTGAACCTAAAGCTTTCTATCTCTAGGTCTAATGCCATTTTCCATACATCACACTGCCCCTCACTTGAAAAACTAAGGGGCTATACAAGTGTGTTGGAGTTCTTGCTAGATACCAAACTACAAGTTTGAAAGAGCTTTTTGTATTTGCTTAGGGTTTAAAATGAGGTGTTAGTTGGTTATTTGGAAGAGAGAGGCTGAAGACAAAGGTAGCTACATATATATTTTCCATATACCATGCTTTCTCTATGTCTGAAGCAAAGTGTAGTCAGAATAATTTAGGAAAGTAACTGCTGATATATTTTCTTTCTAATTTATAATTTGTAACATATAGATGACTGCAGTATGGGTATAAAATGACTAATTAAAAAATATCAGTAATGACACCAACCTTGAACAATTTATGGGCTCTTACTTAGAATACTTGAAAATGGGCTAGTAACTGAATTTCAGAGCACACTCAGAGGGTACCCTCAGTGTAAATGAAATGGGTAGAAGATTTTCCAGAGGCCAAGACTACATCCCTTTTAATCTTGGCCTCTGTAGCTAGATCTTTAATCCTTATATACTATATGGTAATTAATGGCTTCTTTGGGGAGATCCTAGGAGAAACACCTGAGCTGGGCATCCAGAAACATATGGCTATAATTGTGGTTTCTTTATAATAATAAATTAATCCAGAAAGCCTGGGTTAACGTGCTGTTATTTGTTGCTTTGTTCCATTGGCCATAGTTTAGCTATTGCTTTCAATTAGAAAGTCGAGGTAGATATAAAAAACCCAAAAATTTCAGTGTCCATATTTCTGTCATGGGATCACCATCATCCCTGACACTCAGTCCCAAAACTTCTGGAAAACCTACTATTCTTCCTTTTGCTTCATTCTCTCCCTCCAGTTACTTGCTTGTCATTTTAACAAATCAAGTCCAGCAATTTCAACATGGTACCTTGTATTTCTTACCTCCTATGCACTCATACTGCCTAGCAATCTGGTCCATGTCCTCATCGACAATTATAATAGTCTCTATACAAACTAATCTTCCTAATTCTGAGTTCTGCTCAGATACCTTCAGTGGTTTCCAGTAGCCTGAAAGATAAACTAGAAATCCCGCAGCTTATTATTTATTTAAAATCTTCTTTCCGTAATCTGACTTCAACTGGCATTACTGATTTACTTTCATAGTATTCTCCTTGTAATCTGCATTCCTTAACTGATTTCATATAGGCCTTATCCTTTAGAAGACACACACTACACATTCCCAGTGGTTGAGGTCATTCTCTTTATTCAAGGCTCAGATCACAATTGCCACCTCCCACCTCCCCCACCCTTACAAAGTCTTCCCTGGTTTCTTCTGATGAGAAGGGTCCTTTTCTTATGATATTTTTGATTACTACTCTATAATCATCACATTCTATTTTTTTTTACACTCATTTTGTGTATTTGTCATTGCCCTTTCATTAGAATATAAGATCACTGAAGACAGGGGCTGTGTAATTTTTTTGTCTTTGTATGTCCCAGAGCCTTGCATAGTACTTCACAGTACATAATAAATGTTTGTTGAATTATTGGATTTTGATAATAAAGTGAAAAGGGTAGGTTGGTGTCAGCTTGGGAAAGGTTATTAATAGCAGACTCAATAGTTTAGACTTTATTCCATAGGAAATGGGAGGTCACCAGAGACTTTTAAGAAGGGAAGGGACAGGATAGAAATGATATTAGAGGAATATTAATTTTGTAGGAAGGTACAAAATGGATTAGAAGTCAAGGAAGCCAGTGGCCTGGTGACTTGTTAAGAGACTTTTTGCACCAGGCCAGATATGGAGTGATAAAGGCCTCAAATCGGGTTCCAGTAGTAGAAAATATAGTATATTGAAGATGATTTGGCTTAGCATAACTATGGAATGGTTAGCAAATAGCTAATGCTCAATATACAACTTCCTCTCCTTTCCTGAAGTTTAACCATTTAAAACTTGTGCTGAGAGAGTTGTTAAGCCCTGCAGATAAATGGCTCCTGAAGGCTGCCAAACTTAACCATTACATGCTCTAGCACTCTCTGAACATAGGCAAGATTCGAAAACTTTTCTTTCAGAATATGAAATGACTTCTCCAAATGCACATTAACTATCTGCAAAAAAAGTCGTTTTATAAATTTAAGATGTGTTTTACAGGACCTAAGGCTAGTGGAAAAGTGCTTTAAGCATCTCATAATCTATTCCTTCACCCTACCACACTCCATCAACAACAACAACAACAACAAAAAGTTGTTTGTATGATTCTTGATTCATATTATTTATGAAAAAACAATATTTTACATCTTTGCTGACTATGTATGTGAAGTTTTATCCTTGTGCAGTTGAAAATGACCAAGATATGAAAGCTCTGAAATCTGGATTTATAACAGAAGGTCTCACAGATCTAGAACCAGAGATAATACATGATAAATCTTGGTGCTATGTATTTCTTTTTTAATTTTTAAGATTAGTTATATCCAATGTAATTTTCATTTATCTATCCACCTACTGGGGTAAAAAACCAAAATTATTGCAAAATATTTAGAGAGTAATATAAATGTAAAGTATATTAAACCTCTGGAGTACAGTTATAAAATAAATAAAATAATTCATATTAAGATGATCCTTATCACTTAAGAGAGAGGTCAATAAATTTTTACACTTGGGTGAAAAATTTATACATTATGAGAAATACAGAGATGAAAATAATATAAGATGGACTAGTACCACTTGTATCTGGTTACTGAATTCCCTCATGTATGCTGCACTAGGAATCCTTTCTATAGAATTATTTTGAAAGTGTGACTGCCTTTTAATGAAGTCCTTGGATGAGATCCAATATAGACTCGCATTGATTATATTGAATGGATTTTGATCACTTTGAACCACATTTTATTTTTGCATAATGCAATATAAAATATTATTCCCAAAGTATTCAATTGAATACAATTTTAGTGCAGTTTCTATAAATTTATATACCAAAATGGGTAAAAAAAAAACCCTCTCATCATAAAATGACTAGCTAAATTTCAGAGTGATTAAATTGCTTTCTTTGTAAATACCTAATGTATTTTTAAATTTGAAACTAATAAAATATCTTACCTACAGAAGTTTAGAGTTAAATATTTTTATGTGTGGCACCCACTCCAGGTTTATTTCCCAGTTCCCAGCTGTACTTCTGACTCTCTGGGCTGTGTCAACATAATTCAGCTTCCTTCTTACTTCAGAACTTCCCTCAATGCTTGAGCCTCCTAACTGGTAACATCCCTCTGCCATACTGGGCTTTGTACTTCCTTTTTTGAGGGTCTTTATTTTGAGTCTGGACCCTATCTCAGTCTCTTTTGGTAGATCCTCATCCAGATCTTCTTTGCTTAGCGATCTGATCCATTCCCATGGAAGTAGTATAGAGAGAGAAGAGAAAAGTGCTGAGGGCAGAATACTGTAGGACACCCATAGTTAGTGGGCATGACCTGGATGAGGATCAAAACACTATACTCATTCAAATTACATCTTATGTTATATATCATTCATCAACTAAAATAAGTTTTCTCATATTTTATTTATTGTTTTGGCATATTTTATGCCTCCTCGACTAGATCGTTAGCCTTTTAGGGCATATGCAAGGTAAAGAAGTAGGCAATAGGGCACATTTCCCGCCCCTCATTCCATCATATCCATGAATGGCCCCACCTCAAAATACCATGTCCTAAAGGCACAAACTTCCCCCTTCCCCAACAATCTCCATTGCCCAATTTCTACCAACTGCTGTTTTACAGACTCTCAACTATACTCTGAGTACCCCATACCTACCCTTGCAATATTCTACAATGCAATATTACAAAAATTCTACCACCTCTTTACATTCTGACTTTGGGACTCTACTATCTTCTTAATCAGGGACCATTTTACCCCATCATTGCTTCCTAAGATCCTTAGGACCTTTCCATATTCCCTATGACTTTTCCTGTTAGACCTTTGTAATACCTGGTTTTTCATTCTGTCATAAACAGAATCTTCATTTGTGTGTTATCTCCCACAATAAGAGTAAGGGAGTTTCTCAAGAGCAGAACCAGTCTCACTTTTCTATGTGTATCCTAAGCAATAAACACAGTACTTGGTATGTGGTGAGCACTTTAAAAATGCTTTCCCATTCCAGTCTGTCTTACTCCACTCCACTCTACTCAATTCCATTCCATCCCACTCCATTACATTCTATTCTACTCTATATCATTTCACTCTACTTCATTCTACTTCACTCCTTTTAATTCTCTTCCACTCCACTCCATTCCATTACAAAGTCTTCCATTTCATTTTGCTTACTTTTGCATTCCATGTCATTCCATTCTATTCTATTCCATTCCTTTCCTTTCCATTCCATTCCACTCTATTCTATTCCATGCCACTCTATGAGGCCAGGACCACAGGTGAGGGCAGAGAACATGGTACAAAGCAAGCAAGTGCCCTACTTGGCACTGGGGAGTCATGAGATGAGTTGTAAAAATTTGAACAGAGTTGATGGTAGATACCCATAGTAAGGACATAAGCTTATTATTGCACAGTGTTCCTGGAGAGGTATCAGAAGAATGATAAATGTTTAGAGGCAACAGCAATAGGCTTCTCCTAGGAAAGTGAAAAATCCTATATTGAGTTAATAAAACAGATTCCCAGGAGCCAGAAGTAAAGGACTGGTTCATGTAATATAGCAACTGTGGAAGAGCAGGATCCACAAACCATACAAAGGGCAGAGATGAATTTATGATTGAATTTTTTTTTAAAAGCAACAATAAATCTATCAGGGAGATAAAGAAGAAGGAAACCAAAGTTCCAGAGTAGTGTCAAATAGCCACGGGCAACTTGTTTCCCTCTAATGAATGGAACATATCCTGACTAAATTTAGGGAACCCAGAGGTACCCCTGTTTCTCTGTACAGAGTACTTAATTAGATAATAATAATAATCGTAGTAGTAGTGGTAGTAGTAGTAGTAGTTTTAAATTTTCTTGAGAGGTATAGCTCCAGGAAGAAGGTGAACAGTGCCACCTTACTATGCTTTGGTCAGACCACACTTAGAATATTACCTCATTCTGGGTACCACAATTCAGGCAGGACACTAATAAGGTAAATAACATATAGAGGAAAACAATCATTTGGTAAGATATCATGCCTGATATGGAATGGCTCAAGAAACTGGTGATATTTAATCTGAGAAGACTCAGGAGGAATATCATAGCTGTCTTCAAGTCAATGAAGAGCTGTCCTGTGGAAGAGGGATCAAATTTGTTTGATTTTGTCCTAGAAAAGAGAACTCGGAGCAATAAGTAAAAAGGTTAAAGAGGCAATTTTAGGTTGGTGTAAGAAAAGCCTTCCTACAATTAGAGCTCACCAAAACTAGAATGAACTTTCTCACACACTGACTTCCCTTTCGCTGGAGACTTTAATAGTAATAAAATAATAGCAACATTATAACTAGCATTTACATAGTTCTTTAAGGTTTGTAAAGCATTTTATAAATATCCCATTTTATCTTTACAACAAACCTGGGAGGTAGGTGCTAATATTATCCCCACTATACAGATGAGGACACTGAGGTAGTTTAAGTGATTTGCCCAAAATTACACAGGTAGTAAGTGTCTGAGACTGGATTTGAACTCGAGTCTTCCAAAATCCATGTCTAGCATTCTATCTACTCTATTACATAGCTGTCTCTAGGTTAAGGAAATGTTGAATAGTGACTTTTTAGGGATGTTATAAAAGAGTTTTTTATCCAGGTCAGGCCTAGATGACTCTGAAGGTACCTTCCAATTCTGAAGTTCTGTGGTTCAATAGTAATAACTGACATCTAAAACCACAGCACTGTAAGATTTACAAATGTGCTTTCCTCAAAAGAATCCAGTGAGGTTGGCACTGCAAATGTAATTTTTCCCATTTTTCAGATGAATTCAAAAGAATCAGCCATGCAGAGAGTCTAATTTAAATTAAATAGAACAAATTTGTTATGGACCCAGTTACTGTGGTTTCATGACTACCCCAAGAAGGAAATTCTGTCTGGGACTCAGGAGGAGGAAAGGAAAAAGTGGATTGTGGAGATGACTCAGGGTTGGGAATTAACAGAGGGGGAGACAACAGCAGAGCTAAGGGTAAGGGATTAAAGGGTGAAGAAAGGTATGATATGCTTGATCAGCGGGATCAAACTCTATCTGAGAAGGAGTGCAAGCATTTAAGGGGCTGGGGAAAGGGAATAAATTTCTTTAAACTAGAAAACTGGAGGGTGAAGACCTTGATCCTTATGAGCATAAATATAGAAGCAAGTCGGGCCGCCAGGTAGCACAGTGAGTAAGATCACCGGCTCCAGTGTTGAGAAGACCTGGAGATCGAATCCCGGGCTCAGACACTTAGCACCAACTCAGAAACACCTGGCTGTGTAACCTTGAGCAAGTTACTTAACCCCAATTGCTTAGGGGCGGCCAGGTGGCTCAGCGAGCAAGAGCACCGGCTCCAGTGTTGGGATGACCTGGAGATCGAATCCCGGGCTCATAACCTTGAGCAAGTTACTTAACCCTGATTGCTTAAAAAAAAATATATATATATAGAAGCAAGGAGTAGGAAGAGTATTAGAGTATTAGATTAGGAGCCAGAATTCAGCAAATCAAGTTCAACATTTATTATGTACCTATTAGAGGCAGCTACTTAGCACAGTGTATAGAGAGATAGAGTGTTGGGTCTAGAGTTAGGAAGACCTGAATTCAAATGTGACATGAAACACTTACTAGCTGTGTGACCCTGGTCAAGTCACTTGGCCTCTCTCTGTCTCAGTTCATTTACAAAATAAGAATAGTAGCATTTACCTCACAAGGTTGTTGGAAGGATCAAATTAGATAATATTTGCTAAGTGCTTAGCACACTTTCTGGTGCAAAGTAGTACTTAATAAGTGCTTGCCTCTTTCCAACTATGTTTAGAACGTTATGCTAGCCAGATTTAAAATGAAATAACACAGCTCCTGCCTTGCAGGGAGATACACTGACAATGTCAATGCTATGCATTAGGAAGATTATCTTATTAGCTGTTTAACTAGAGATGGGGAAAAAGGGAAAGGAGGGAGAGCAGTTAGAAAGCTAATATAATAATCCAAGTGAGAGTTGATGAGGGCCTGAACTAGGGTGTCCTTATTAGTGCAGGATATTTATGCAGAGAATACAGCATATCATGGAGATAGAATGAAGTGTCTTGGCAACTGATTTGACATAGGAGGTAAGAAAATGGGGAAAGTCAAAGTTGACTGAATGAATTGAAAACTGATTGACTGGGAGGACATAATAGGGAACTTGGGAGGAAGATGAGCCACGTAATAAGATAATTTGGTTTTGACCATGTTTAGCTAAGTTATTGTAATGGGAATGGGAATTTGAGGATCTTCCCTGCCCCTTGATAGGCTTAAGTGAATTTGAGCACCTTACCTGATTTGAAAATAAACCCTGTCCCCTAATAGGCTGAATGTGGTCATAGGGAGCCAGTGATGGGAGGCTTTTTTTTTTCAGGCACACCCACACCTTGTTTGTAACAAGGTAGAAGATCAAAAGGGTTGTGATGTTCTCTGATCCTGGAGAAGGCTATCTACACCTCTGAGGTGACGTTTTGTTTTGGGGTTCACTCATGGGAAGAGTTGTGTGATTTGGCCAGATGAGACTCTGGGCAGCCGTTGAGCCCCCCAGCTTTGAAAACCCAGATGTTGGTTGGTTGGTGCTTAACTAGGTATGGATATAATGGTCAGACAGCTGGAAGCCCCATATGCTGGCCTGTTTCTCTGTCTGTATGGTTTTTTTGTCTGCTTGTAACTTCTGTTTGTTTTCTCTGAAATTCAGAGTGCTGACTTTTCCCCCTTAAGCAGGTAAATGATATATGTTTGATTGATTAAGTAAGATTGTTAACACTTTTTGAGTTGCTTTCCTTTAGAAAAGCAGAACAAAGAACTTGAGCTAGCAGCCATCCTGGGTATGCTAGGGTGCTTGCTGCTACAGTTATTTATGGGACTTCACAACCTCCTACCTGTGTGACTTTGTTCAAACCATTTAGACTCAACCTAAGTTATCAGCTCTGTAGAGATCATAATAACTTTTGTATTTTGCAAGATTAATGAGAAGTTCAGATATAAATATGCAGGCCCCTCTGGGAGTAAGGTCATCCCCACTGAGATCCAACTCAAACCAGAAGATGAGTCCCTACTATCCAAAGCATAAAACAAAAAATACTCTTTCAGGATTGAAGGGCATCCCTTAGTACCATATGGACTAATACTGCTGTACATGAC
This sequence comes from Petaurus breviceps papuanus, assembly GCF_028583685.1. NCBI lineage: Eukaryota > Metazoa > Chordata > Mammalia > Diprotodontia > Petauridae > Petaurus > Petaurus breviceps. The sequence goes on from NW_027186304.1 coordinate 90,084,616, forward strand.
TGAGGTCCCTTTTAATAATTAGGATTCTATTTGGGTACAAATAAGTAGCTCTGTGGCTAGAAAGATAAAAGGACTCAGGATGGTCTTGGAATTTCTTGTAGCAATGATTTCTAAGGAGTTACAGCTTATAAACTCCATATGTCTGTAGTTCTCATGGACAGTTTACTAGATTCTCCTTTTCATCTCCCTACCTGACCAAGTACTTCCTCTTTTGTCTCAAACTTTGCATTCCTGAAGTTGATATCCTTGTTGTCAGCTGCTTGCACTGACCTGTGTTCCTATTAAGTACGGAGCCTCTCTACTGCTATCTGTCTGCCTTTCACTGACTATGCCCCAGATTCCTAAGTAGGATAATAAGTTTATTTTTCCTTAAAATATCAAATAATATTTGTACTTAAGACGTAAGTGGTCCTTGTTCTTTGGGTAGATAATTTTTATATTTATTTTTTATTTATAGAGTATTGGGATGTCTTTCTCACTTGCATCATATTAAGGAAAGAGTGAGAGATGAATCAGCTAGATGGGAAGTAAAGAGGAGATAGCAAGTGCATCTATTAAAGGTTAATGGGAAAGGAGGAAGGGAATTAAGTTGGAATTGAGCAGAAATGCTAGTCAAGTGCTGAGAGAGAAATTGAATGGTACTAACAAATGTTAAGAATAAAAGTAGAGAAAAAATCCAGAGGAAAGTAAAGAGACTAGAAGTGGGAAGGGGAGAGAAGTAGGTATACAGAGTTAGAAACAAAATCGTTCTGTGAAAAAAAAATTAATTGAAGTGTGACCTATTTTATAATTATTTATAATGGTTACTTAAAAAAATTCAATTTAACCAATTAAAACATTTTCTTTATGAATAGAAAATGAAAAATGAGCAATAAAAAAGGAACAAGACCATTATGGGCAAAATACTGTTAAAACAAATAACTAATAGTCCTATACTCTAAAGAGATCAAATAAAAAGTAATGAATAAATAATAGAGGGTAATGAGGAATAATAATATGTACAAATTTATTTTTAGCAGCTCTTTTTATAGTGGCAAAGAACTGGAAACGAAGGAGGTGTTTATCACTTGAGGAATAACTGAACAAATGTATATGAATATAGCAGAACGTTATTTTTGTAAGAAATCACTTTGACAGTTTCATAGAAATTTGAGAAGACTTTTATGAAGTGAACCAAAGTGAAATGAGCAGAACCAGAAGGACAAATTATGAAATAACAGCATTGTAGAGATAAACAGCTTTGAAAGACTTAAAAATTCTGACTAGTGTAATGGACAAGAATTCCACTGAATTCCTGATTCCAGAGAACCAATTATAAAGCATGTTCTGCATGTCCTGACAGAGAGGTGATGGTCTCAGGAGGCAAAATTATATATCTATATCTATATATCTTTTGGATATGGACAATGTATGAAGTTATTTTGCTTGACTCTGTATATTTATTTCAATGGTTTTGTTTTTCTTTTTTCCAGTTGCCCCCCCCCCCCCAGTGAGAGGGGGAAGGAAATGGAAGGGAGAGAAAATAGATTTTTAATTGAAAAAATAGAATAAAAAATAACATTGTACCCTTTTCCATTTCACAAAATCAGATGATAGATTTTTTTGTGGTATAAAAGAAGGGTGACATAGATTATGCATCATTATTTTAATAAATATTATAGATATATTTTGTCATATATTTTTCCATCATCTATCCATACCAGAAAGCCATCCTTTATTTCAATTTAAAAAATTAGAAAGAGAAACAAATTGACAAAATCAATCAATATATCAAAAAAAAATCTTATGTCTTATGCAATGTTTCATAGGCTCCCACTTCTGCAAAGGAATGAAGAGAGATATTTTCTCATACATCTCTTGGGGGTCAAGTTTGGTCATTATGGTTTTATGAAACACAGTTTGATTGTTTTCTGGTTGTTGTTACTTCAATGTATATTGCTGTGATTATCATTCATAATATTTTCTTGGCTCTGTTTACTTCACTTTGCATCAGTTCATATATGTCTTTCCCTGCTTTTCTGTATTCTCCATGTTTGTTGTTTCTTATAACATAGTACTATTCCATTATATTGGAACTCTAACCCTCTTTTGTTCCTTATGAACCTCTTTGGCACGCTGGTAAAACCTATGAACCTCTTCTCAAAATGTTTATTGCCTGTGAAGAACATGCAAAATTTCAGTTAAAGTTCAGTGAAAATAAAGGTTTTTTTTTCTTATCTAACATCATGGACCTTGAAATCTATCCATGGATCCCTTGAGTGACCCCAGATTAAGAACTCTCCATTAAAAATGTACTGTAATTTGTTTAACCATCCCTTAATTTATAGGCATCTATTTTGTTTTCACTTCTTTGCTACTATAAAAAATGCTACTATAAATCTTTTGGTGAATATGGAACCCTTCTTTTCACCAACATTAGTCCATGTATTATAAAGGGAATAATTTGCCTTAGAAAGAAGCCAGAACATGCACAGGCACAATATCCCAAGACTGTTGGCTCTTCTTTTTATGTAGTTGTTTTGGAAATTATCTATCTATCTATCTATCTATCTATCTATCTATCTATCTATCTATCTATCTAT
>NW_027186304.1:90087207-90099591 GCF_028583685.1 Petaurus breviceps papuanus
TATCTATCTATCTATCTATCTATCTATCTATCTATCTATCTATCTATGTCTGTCTGTCTGTCTGTCTATCTGAATTGGGGATATAGTAGTCTGGATCTTTGATTTCATCCCTATGGGGAGCTCCTTAGGTAGAGACTCCCTCCATTGGTGAAGATTGGCAAATACTGTGAAACTTAGAGTCTTAGAGAATTGCCTAGGGCATTGAGATATGAACTGATTTACCTGGGTTTACACAGCTAATGTGTTGAAGTGTGTGTAAGCAGCATTTTCAAATATTAAAGTTCACTCTTTGTAATAAATTTCTAATACATTAAAAATATGTACCCTTCTTTCCTCCCTCCCCCCTGAAATCCTCATGGCTCTTTGAACCTCATCATAATTGGGTACCACTAGGACAGTATTGTTATAAGTGACTAGGGTCCAAACCTCTCTGCTGTTGTTGGCCTTTGCACAAGAAACTACAGGCAGCAGTACTGTTTTGTGTTGCTCTTGAGAAGGAAAACAAACAAAAAAAAAAAAGGATAGCAGGAGCTGTCATTAGTGTGATGGTCATGGCAGCCTGGATATGGGCTCAAAATTCCTTTTCTACTTTTATATTTTGCTGAGGACCTGAAATGATTAAGGTCACTTGAAAACAGGATTGTAATTTTATAGCACAATTTGTAAAGAGTGTCCCCTCCCCTGGGCTTACAGCAAAAGTGTTCTTTCACCTTATTCTAACACCTAAGAGTTTTTATCTCTGATATTTCTTGTGTGAATAAAGGAGTGCCTGAAATTATAATTCTTCTTTCTCATGCATAAACATTTCTTGGAGTTTTTTTTTTTTCTAACTGAACCCACTATATTGTATTTGCTTATTTGGGGTTTCTTCCCAGAGTTAAGTCTACCCTGAAGTCTTCATGCTTATTGTAGGTGTACTCCCTGTTTTTGTATTTTTCTGTCTATACTCCCCTGATTATCATTCCAGAATGGGCAGGGCACTGAAAATCTTTCACCTAGGGAGCAGACTGAGTTCTGTAATGAAAGCCAGGAGACTTTGATTAATGCCATTTATTCTTTAATGGCCCATTTTAAATCATGGCCACTGGGGGAAAGATTCTCTCCATTCAGTTAGGACTGTGGTTCATCTGATTCACTTAGCCTAGATGCTAGTAGGATTTGGAAGGTCTTTCATTTCATAGGAGGGATGGGTAGCAAGGTAATGCCCATTGCATGCATTATGAATTTGTTACAGAAGAGAGGAAATTACCCAGGCAGGATAGATAAGTCTCTGTAGCTTTGAATCCGCATTGTAATAACCACAGAGTTTGTCTTAGTCTGAATAGAGCTCTAAGTTATTAATTGTTTTAATGATTTCATTGATTTCTGTTAATCTAGGTAATGTGCCTTGCTAAACTTGGTAGTTTATTTTGCTTTTCAATTAACCTTTTACTTTTGCTATATCATTTTTTATTAAAAACAAATGTTTTATCTGCATTTTAATGATATGAATATCTTCCCTTAATATGAATTATACTCAGCAATCTGTACAGCAATTTCCCTGAATATTTCAGGATAATGACATAGAAAGTAATGACTGGATATTTTTATTGCTGGTCATTACCAAAATGAAAAATGTTTTTAAGAAATTACAGGAAAGACAGAACATTTTCTTTATTAGTGATAGAAGGCTTTAAAGATTTTAATTGTGAAAGAACATTAATTGAGTTTAGGAAAAATACCATTCTTCATTAATTTCATGTTGATTTTCAAAAATCACCATCAATTAATATGATGAAATATTTTGTTACCAACTCCTTGAAGTATTGAAGGAGTGTTTGTTATTAGCATTTTTTTTTAAAGAAGAAAGGTGCATCCATTTGGTCTGTAATTTGCATGTTTATAAGTTATTTCAGTAGTTTATATAGAGATAATTATGTGATATTCAAGCACACCCTGACTAATTAAACCTTTAATTTACTTTGACAGATATAAAGATATCTGTGTGCTCTGCAAAGGCTTTCTTGAAATTGCTGGAATAGAATGAGGAAGCATGCTTACTTCTGATCATTCCTGAGGATTCACTTTTTCATGCACTATTTGTACAAATTAAAAATTGTTAATAGAGAAATGTTGTAATTGATTAGCCTATGTATGTTTACAGCTCACTTTAATTGCTTAAAAACACCATTTGTCAGCTTCATGTTCTATTGACAAGCCTATCGATTTATCCGATTTTGGCTTTGTCTTGTCTCTCGTACATAAAACTCACATATGCAGTTCAAATGGGAAATGACTGTATTGATTTCCTTAACTTGAGCCCAAATGCTAAAGATTTTTGGATAAGCTTTCTCATTACTTAAGCCAAAATCAATAAGAAAGAGCATCTTTTAATGAAAGAGCAGTTTGAGCAACGTACTTCAGAAATGGGGTCCTGTTCATCCTTTGCTTTACAAATCGATCTTCCAGGTTCCTTAAGTGAGGTCCAATTGGTTGACATTGTGGTTTGTCTTTGTGTGTAAACTTGCAGCTTCAGAAAAGAGAAGATGAGCTACAGAGACGGCAGAAAGAAACTCTTTCTCTTCAAGAAAAAGGAAGATGAGCTGCTTGCTGAGGTACAAAACCTGGTCCTGAAATGCAACACAATTTATCATAATATACAAAACAATTTTAAAATCTCTTGACCTCATATTTTCTGCCACTGTGGTGTGTGTCAGGAGTGCATAAATGGGTGTGTTTAAATTCTTAATCTGGCTTTATTATTTGTTGTTGTAACTTGTTTCATTTAAATGTTTGTGGGGGGATCTCAGCTAATGGGGGTATAAACTATATTCAAGAATACATTGTTACATCAGGCCATTTTTAAAGTAACCTAACTATCTAACAGAATTTCATTTTAGCAGCAAATTTAAAATTGTCTAATTTGCAAGCTTTGGAAAGAAAACTGGAACATGAAATCTATGCTCTAGAGAGACAGTGAGCTAAATTTCAAATGTGGCAGAATAGACTTGGGCATATAACACAAGTTATGTGGGCAGGCCAAACGTCAGGTACTGTACTAAGATATCATTAACTTCCTTGAACTACATAAATTAAGCTTATTATGTCTTCACTTAATTAACTGAGAATGACCTATTGATGTATAGGCAGAGTAAGATAGAGACCCGTGTGCTGCACTGTACTAAATTTATTGGTTTTCAATTAGTTCTACCATTGTCCATGACTGTTGAGAAAAAAAAAATGGGCTTCTATAGTCTATGCTTTTTGTACTTAGCATCTTATTATCTGAAATCATACTATAAGCAGTTTCTTTTGAAAGAATTTCCAGTTTATTCAGAGCACTGTTGTCATTTTCTGTTCCATAATTTAAGGTAAGTGGTTGTTTTCTCTCATTATCAAATTAATTTTGGTTTATTTGGATTAAATATATAGGCCCATTTACTTATTAACATTATCACATACAGTGCTAAAAATGTGTCTGAGAATTATTGTTTAAAATTTGTTTCAATTAGTAGTGTCTTATTTTTAAAACATAAGTCCTAACACATTGGTGCCTGTTTCTCTTTTATATATTTTAAATTAATTTATTATATAGATGTTGGTTTATTGAAGCATTGGATTTTTTAAAAAGAGTATTTTATATTTAAGGATAATATTTTACTTTAATAAGGTCAAATAAGGCATTACTACTTGAACACAACAAGAGAACAACTGTGCTTTGGAAGAGAATTCAAAATTATATCAATGTGGTATATTATTTTTCCAACTCTTACCAACATTGCTAAACTTTGCACAAATATATCATCCAGTATTTTAAAATGCACTAGTGAATTACTCTAGCATCTTCTTCTCAATGTAGGAGGAAGGAAAGACATAAGGAGAAATCCTACTTATAGATGTCTTATAATTAAAATTTCCCTCTCTGATTAATCCAGAAAAATAGAAGAGTTAATTGTTTCGGTTGATAGAAACACATAGTTTTCCATTTAATGAAAAGTCAAAATATAAATATTAATGATGACACATGATTCAGAATGAATGAATGAAAAAGCATTTGTTAACCACTTACATGATGTCATGGTCTCTAAAGTACACCGACACAGAGAGACACTTTTTGACCCTGGAACTAATATACTAATAGAGGATACATAGGTAAGTGAGTAAGTTGTCCAGTAAGGGAGGTTTGGTCTGAGAAGTCCACAGGTGTGTAAAGGGTAATCAATTGACATGTATTTTTTAGAAAATTATGGTAATTTGATTTACTTACTTTGCCTAGAGCAAGAAGAGTTGGAAGTCGGGTTTCAGTGGACATCCAAAGGGGCAGGAATATGGCAATATGTTTTGGTTGAACTACTGGGTTGGATGTAAGACTGAAGCAAGGTTTGAGGGATAGGGAAGCCTATTGGGTTCCTATCTCTGGCCTCCTGGTCCAGTGAACTGCTTGACTGTAGCACACATTCTCCATTATCCTCTGGTCAATAGCACTATGTTTTCTAGACTTATACAGTTCAAATATTCATACCTTGAGTAATAAATTAGTTGGCATGCATTAATTCAGTACCCACATCTCCCTCTTGTTTCTCATCAGCTTGGCAACTCTATGGCCATGGCCTACATAGCATAGATCTGTGGTCTGCAGACCACTCCAACCCCATATTATACATAGAATAGGTTTGTAACAAATAGTCATTGAATTGAATTATGTATAGAAACACACACACATACTGAAAGGAGAACAAACTGGAGTGTCAGGGATAACTGGTTGGAGAGTAAGACTTTAGATGGGCTTTGGATAATAGAGAGGTGAGACCATTCACAGAAGTGGAAGCAAAGAATTTAAATTGGGAAAGCACAAAGCAATTTAGGGAGATAGTGAGTTGATTAGGAGCAGAAATTAATGTATAATCAATTTAACAATCACTATTATTTTTTTAAAATCTTGGAAGTTTGTCTACGTGAATGGTAGACTGAAAGGAAAAGTACTTTTCAAATTGTGCAGGTTCTTAAACACCAGACTAAGGAGTTTAGAAATTATTTATAGGGGTGGCCAGGTAGCACAGTGAGTAAGACCACCGGCTCCAGTGTTGTGAAAACCTGGGGACTGAATCCAGGCTCAGACACTTAGCACCCACCCAGAAACACCTGGCTGTGTAAGCTTGAGCAAGTTACTTAGCCCCAATTGCTTAAAAAAAAACAAGAAGTTATTTATAGGTAGCAGGAGTAATTAAAGGCTTTTCAGAAGAGAAAAGACACAATAAAAGCAGGATAAGATGATAGTTGAAGAAGAATTTTGCTACAATAACAAAAGCTTTAATACAACATCTTAAATTGGCATTTTTAAAATTAAAGTTATTTGTAAACTGCAGAGGCACAAAGATATTAAAATTGGAATATATTAGTTTTAGTATATCATTTTTAGGTTGATGACTTTTTTTGAAGCTGCTTTTATTTTTTTTAGAGATTTTTAGTCAACAAGTGAATATGAATATGAAAGGTAGATATCCTACAGTATTCATATGGTAATCCAGCTGCATATACATTTTCATTTATAACTGGCATCAAAATAGACCTTATTTTAAAAAGCTACAAGTACTTTCAGGCTAAAATGAGGCACTGAGGTTGTGTAGTAGATATCAAGAAGACTTGAGTTTGAACCCTACCTTACTAGCTGTGTGAGCCTGGGCAAGTCACTTAACCTTGGCCTCTGTTTTCTCATCTGTAAAATGGGGATAATAATACCAACTTCCAAGGGTTGTTGTGAGTATTAAATAAGACAATATTTGTAAAAATACTTTTCAGACTTTAAAGAGATACAAAATGTGCTATTGTTATTATAAATAGAAATAATAATTATTATTATTACAGTGGCAGGAAGGTCCTATGTATTAGACATAGAACAAAGAGCATCATCTTATGAGGAATATTTTGAAAACAGTAGTGTCATTTATATGACCATAAAATGTGTATTTTATGAACACTAGAGACTGCTGATTTGACTCAGGACTATCCATTAACCTGGGTTATAGTGTAGTCTTTCTGACTCATGGAGGAAAAAGTCCCTCTTTGTGCTAGATGTTTTAAGCTATGAACTAAATATTTGGCATTTGAGCTCCAAACATGAAAACAATGTAGATTAAAGAAATTCAGAACTAGATAATCCTTTAAAGATCATTTGGAGCTAGAACTTCTTAACATTTTTTTTCATGAAGCTCTTTGACTTGAAGTTCATGAATCCTCCCTCAGATTTTAAATGCATAAAATAAAATGATTGCAAAGGCAACCATATTTTTAAATAAACATCCCTCTAAATGTATCAACAGACTTCATTTATGATTAGAATAAATGGCCTTATTTTAAAAAAACAACAGATATTTTTAATGTTTAGTACCTTTTGCTTAAGGGTCTGTGGACTTCAGGTTAAGAACCCCTGATTTATACCAACCCTCATTTTCCAGATGAAAAAATTGAAACATAACTGAAGAGTAATTTAGTAAACCATCCCAACCTCATTTTATAGATGAGGAAACTGAGGTTTAAAAGAGTTACATGACTACTTCAAAGATTCTTCAGATTGTAAGTAACAGACCTGAGTTTTGGTTTTATGTCCTCTGACTCTAAATGTAGTGTTCTTTCTATGTTCCCTAATCACTAAGGGCCTCAGTGAAGCAATTTTTTCAGCAGTGTCTAAAATATGGATATGAGAAACCACTTATAATTTTATTTGATTTGAGTATTGTGGAAGATGCTTTTGTCATACATGTCCTTTCATGATATTTTTCAAGGACAAGCTGCCATTACTAGTAAATTTCAATCACCTTGCATACACCATTCATGCTTTCATTTATTTTTATTTTTCTTAGATTGTGGTCATCTATGATTTGTGGTCATATTACACAATAAGGAAAATATTAGGGTTAAATTTCAGGATGAAACCCAAAAGGATCATTGAAAATATTATGTCATTTCCAAACCTATTAAATGCAGCTCTGTCTTCTCTTCTGTCTGTCTACTCAGTTGTGGACCTAACTCCCTTCACTAGTCAGAGCCCAGAATCCATCTACTAGCAAATGAAGGCTACATTTCAACTGCTGGTAAAGGTCTGGTGAGCCAAAACAGAATTTAAGACTCCTAATAAAATATTATTACTCTCCTGGTAGACTGTCATATTTAATCTAATTTGAACAGAAAATTACTAGTTTATTTTAAATTTCTAAAGTCTTCTATATATGTGTATTTAGATAGATAGATATATAGACCTATCTATATCAATAGATATGTATGTATTTGTCCAGAAATTTGTATACTTATAGTTTAAGCAATTGCACTCAATAGTTACAGAATTCATCCATAAAAATGAAAATGCTGCATAATTACATGACCCTTGGATTTTTATTTTTTTGTTGATGCTTTTGAAATTAATTTATTTTTATTATGAACTGAAACATAAGATAAACGGACATTTCCATGTACATAGCAGAAGAGAAAAAGAGGATTTTACATGAAACTGTATATTTCTATTATTTATAGTTTGCTTTTCTTTTTAAGCATAAATTCAATCTATAAGTTTCAAAACTATCCTGCTTATCTATGCTTCTGTCTGACATTTTTTTCGGTGCTCTTCTTAGCATTTTTTAAAAAGATATCTCAGTGACTCTCTTTCCCTTTCCATTCCTTCCCTTTGCCTTTCCCTTTCCTTTTTCCTTTCCCCTACTCTATTTCTTTTTTCTGCAATTTATTTATTTATTTTTAGTTTTCAACATTCATTTCCACAAGATTTTGAGTTACAAGTTTTTCTCCCTGTCTTTCCCCTACCACATTCCAAAATAGCAAGCCTACTGAATACCTCTTCCCCCAATCTATTCTCTCTTATATCCTCCCTCCCCCCCCCACCAACTTTCTAGTAGGGCAAGATGGATTTCTATACCCTAGTGCCTATATGTCTTATTTCCCAGTTGCATGTAAAAAAATAATTGTTTTTTAAACATTTGTTTTTAAAACTTTGAGTTCTAGATTTTTTTCCCTTCTCTCCTCACCCACCCCCACTGAGAAGATAATCAGTTCAATATAGGTTGTACATATGTAGTTATGCAAAACATTTCCATGGTTATATTGTGAAAGACTAACTATATTTCCCTCCATCCTAGCCTGCCCCCCCACTTATTTTATTTTCTCCTTTGACCCTGTCCCTTTTCAAAAGTGTTTTCTTCTACCTACCTTCTTTCCCAATCTGCCCTCCCTTCTATCATGCCCCCTCTTATCCCCTTCCGACCTATTTTCTTGTAGGGTAAGATACTCTATTGAGTGTATATGTTATACCCTCTTTAAGCTAAATGCAATGAGAGTAAGGTTGTCTCATTCCCTTTCACCTTCCTGCTCTTCCCCTCCATTGTAACAGTTTTCTCTTGCCTCTTTTATATGAGATAATTTACTGTAATCTATTTCTCCCTTTCTCTTTCCAATAAATTCCTCTCTCACCTCTTAATTTTAATTTTTTGATATCTTCCCTTCATATTCAACTCATCCTGTGCCCTCTGTCTATGTATACATGTACATACATATATACCCCCTTACATATATATTTATACAAACACATACCCTCCTATACATACATATATATGTATGTATGTGTATATATATATATATATATTCCCTTCAACAATCCTCATACTGAGTGAAGTCTTATAAGTTATAATTATTGTTCCTCCAAGTAGGAATGTAAATAGTTCAACTTAAATAAGTTCCTTATGATTTCTTTTTCCTGTTTACCTTCTCATGCTTTTCTTGCTTCTTGTATTTGAAAGTCAAATTTTCTGTTCAGCTCTTGTTTTTTCATCAAGAATGCTTGAAAATACTCTATTTCATTGAATGTCCATATTTTCCCCTGAAGCATTATATTCAGTTTTGTTGTGTAGGTGATTCTTGGTTTTAATATTAGCTCCTCTGACCTCCAGAATATCATATTCCAAGCCCTTTGATCCCTTAGTGTACAAGATGCTAGGTCTTGTGCTATCCTGATTGTGTTTCCACAGTACTCAAATTATTTCTTCCTGACTGCTTGCAGTATTTTCTCCTTGACCTGGGAACTCTGAAATTTGGTTATAATATTCCTAGGAGTTTTATTTTGGGGATTTTCAATGAGGTGATCAGTAAATTCTTACAATTTCTATTTTGACCTCTGGTTCTAGAATGTCAGGGCAGTTTTCTTTGATAATTTCTTGAAAGATGGTGTCTAGGCTTTTTTTTCCCTTTCATCATAGCTTTCAGGTAGTCCAGTCATTTTTAAATGATCTCTCCTGGATCTATTTTCCAGGACAGTGTTTTTTCCAATGAGATATTTCACATTGCTTTCTATTTTTTCATTTGTTTGGATCTGTTTCATAGTATCTTGCTTTCTCATAAAGTCATTAGCTTCCATTTGCTCCAATATAATTTTGAAGGAATTATTCTTTTCATTGAATTTTTGAAATTCCTTTTCCATCTAGCAAATTCTACTTTTTAAGGCTTCTTCTCATTGGCTTTTTGGGTCTCTTTTGGCATTTGAGTTAATCTTTTTTTTTTTTAAGGTGTTCTTTTCTTTTCTTTTTTTGGAGGGGGGGGGGAAGTAGGGCAATTGGTGTTAAGTGATTTGCCCAAGGTCATGTGGCTAGTTTTTTTGTGTTAAGTGTTTGAGGCTGGCTTTTTACTCAGGTCCTCCTGATTCCAGGGCCGGTGCTCTATTCACTGCACCACCTAGCTGCCCCAAGGTGTTATTTCCTTCAGTATTTTTTTGGGTCTCCTTTAGTAGGCTATTGACTCTCTTTTCATGATTTTTTTTGCATCATTAATTATTCTCTTCCCAATTTTTCCTCCACTTCTCTTACTTGATTTTCAAAATCCTTCTTGAGTTCCTCCATGGCCTGTAATCAATTCATATTTTTCTTGGAAGCTTTTGATGTAGGAATTCTGACTTTGTTGTCTTCCTCCCATTCCATGCTTTGATCCTTTTTGCCCCCAAATATATTAATCTATGGTCTGATTGCATTTCCTCTGCTTGTTCATCTTGCCAGTCAATTACTTGACTTTTGAGCTCTTTGCCATGGTAGATTTCTGCTTACAGAATGGAGAAAGCTTTGTCCCAAATTGCTGGGGTTTTTGCAGCTGCCAGACCTCTCTATAGCCCCCACAAGCTCTGGCACATTGGCCACACACCCCAGGACCACCACCCAAGACCACGATCCAGATCCAAGCAGGTCAAAGCATTAGTGATTACCATATGAATAGTTGCTTGATCCCCCTATGATATGCAGGCCAGGAGCTCTGGAGGCAGCCATGCAGCAGTAGCTGCAGCCACCAGGCCTCTGCCACTTCTTGCCCTGGGGGCAGGGGCCAGAGTGTGCTTTTCTGGCCCCTGTTCCAACAGAGTCCCCCACTGACCTTTTACTTTCTCTTTGGAGTTTATGGGTTGAGAAGTCTGTAAAGCACTACAACTACTGGTGATTAACTCTCCTTGACCCTTAGATTTTATTATAAACCAGGGTGATCAAAATTATTGAAAGAAGCCCTTTGTCAAACTTTCCCTTTTGTAAAGTTTGAGGAAGATCAATGAACAGATAATGTTTTTGTATTGACTATTCAAAATTATTGAAATCACTGTGGGTTTACATAGAATCAATATTTAAAAGAATATTAGTGCTCACAATGACAATTTTATGTATATTTAAAAATTACAACTTTTTAATATTTAGAGATTTATGCAGGGATGTACTGGAAAATGTTTAACAATCAGAACTCTGGTTGTTGAATGTATGACACACTTTTTAAAAATTAAAAATTTTTCTTCCCCCAATTACATGTTAAAACATTTTTTTAACATTAAAAAACATATTTGAGTTCCAATTTCTATCCCTTTTTCCCTCACTCCCCTTCTCCCTCCCTGAAAAGGTAACCAATCTGATATAGGTTATACATGTGCAGTCATGTAAAACATTTCCACATTAGTCATTTAGAATAAGAATACTTGGGGCGGGTAGGTGGTGCAGTGAATAGAGCACTGGACCTGAAGTGAGGAGGACCTGAGTTCAAATCCAGCCTCAGACACTTAACACAGACACACAAAAAACTAGCCTTGTGACCTTGGGCAAGTCATTTAACCCCAATTGCCCAACCTTGTTCCCTCCAAAAAAAAAAAAAAGAATAAGAAGACTTGAACAACAACAACAACAAAAAAGAAAGAATTATAGAAACGAAATAAAGAAAGAAAAACGTGGAAAATAGTATACTTCAGTCTGTATTCAGATATTAATTTTTCCTCTGGAGGTGGATAGCATTTTTCATTATGACTCATTAGGGACTGTCTTGACAAGAATAGCTATATTATTCACAGTTCTTCATTATTCAATATTGCTGTTACTGTGTACAATTTTCTCAGGGTTTTGATGACTGCATCAGTTCATGTAGGTCTTTCCAGTGTTATCTGAAATCATCCTGATTATAATTTACTTTTTTTTAATATACTTTTAATTTATGGAATAAAATGAGTATTTCTATAACATAGAAAATAAAAAAGATGATTATATGTTAAACTGCAAATCTACTATGTACAAGTTGCTATTACTTTCAGATAAACAACATAATTATCAAGTACTTTTTCCCCCTTCTTCCCACTTCCGTCCCTCCCCTGCTCTAGGGAGGTGTACCATTAAAAACAAATAGGTGTGTGTGTGTATACATTACATACATATTTACATATATACATACATATATATATGTGAAATTATTTTATATATACTTCTATTTATCAGTTCTTTCTCTAGATTCAGGTAAAGAGCTTCTTATAAATATTTTTATACTAGTAAATCCTTCCTCTCCCCCCCCCTTTTTAAAATCTCTTTATTTTATAGATCTTTAGTGGTATTACTGGATTAAAGTGTATTCCAAGTTTTATAGCCTTTTGTTCGTAGTTCTAAATTGTTCTCCAGAATGGTTAGATCAATCCTTGGCTCCCAAGATGCCATTGAACTAATTTTATTTTATTTTTTTATTATTTACCAGCCATAATTAGTATAATGAATACTAATTACTCAGAAAACCCCCTGTATCAGCAATGCCATATTCACAATGCCTATAGAGATTACAAATATGCTGATATAATTATCCATCACAAAATATGTCAGGTTTGCCATTTGGGGAAATAAACTAGAAAATTTATTAAGATACCAAAAGACTGAGTCCCAAAACCAGAAAGTGAAAGCCATCAGAGTAGTTATGACATTGGCACAGGTAGATAAAGTAGAAAGCACCCACATTCTCAAGCCTTTAAAACAGAACAGGCTACCTCAGACAAAGGTCCTCCTCTCCCCACTCACAGCAACCACCCAGTGCGCTCCCAGCAGCTCCGGCCCCTGGCAGTGCTCAGCAGGGGTCCTA
>NW_027186304.1:90099991-90117149 GCF_028583685.1 Petaurus breviceps papuanus
CTGGCAGTGCTCAGCAGGGGTCCTAACTAAAAAAAAAAAAAAAAGGCAACCGCAACTGCCGCCAACCGCCAACTGCAGGACCGTTAGCTCGGCTTTTCACTTTCTCTCGCTTTCCGCTTTCTCTTGCTCTGCTATGTCAGCACGTCCATGGGGCATGGGAGATCTTTAAATCCCATAACCCTTACATTCGGCCCCAAGATCTTTCATGTCCCTTACTTGGCAAAAATACAGTAGGAATAACTGGTGTCAACAAAATTTCACAACAATATAACAAGAATAGCACACAATAAACACAAAAAACCATATTTTAGGGTGGGGCTTGAGCACAAGCTCCCCATCATTCCCCCCACCCTGAACAAATGGGGCCCCAAAATCTTGTGGTAAGGGGTGAAGATCTCTTCTTCTATGGCTACTTGCTGCTGAAATCGGATGTAGAGCTGTCCCTGTCCTTAGGGGTCCCATTTGAGAGGTCAGTTCTTAATATGCTTGATGCCAGGTCCAAGGGTGACACATCACAGTTGCAGACAGAGGGTGACATCCAGCTTAAGCTATCAGGCATCTACAGATGGAGGGTACCAAGCCTGTGGAAACAAATCTAACAAACAAGGTGAACAAAGAAAAAATCAAGAAGAAGCAAAGAGACAATAACCAGACTATTGTAGCCTCACTCACGGTAGAATAAATGATTTAAGGGTACAATTTTGTAATCATCTTCTCCAGAATAAACAATAGTTACAGTGTTATCCTTCCCATATGCTATAATCTCTGCAGCCTTTGGAACATCATCTGGCTTCCGTTTTACCCATACTTTAGCTCCTGATTTTATTCTATCAGTAGAACCAAATCCTTCAGTTCCTGTGACAGTTATTTTGGAAGGAGGGTCAGTTTTTACAAGTGGCATTGTTTGACAAGGAACGATAATCACTTGAACTATCCTATCATTCTTGTGAATCTGTATGGGCCCTTCACCTAAATTCTGGAATGTTACAACAATTTCTCCTTGATAATTAGAATCTATTACTCCAGCCAATACATGTATTCCTTGAGCTGCTAATCCTGATTTGGGTAAAATCTGTCCAAAGTGATTTTTAGGGATTCTTATGCATATCCCAGTGGAAATTTTTCTTACTTCTTTCCTGTCCAACCAAAAGTCCTCTAAACCATATAAATCATACCCCACCGAACCAGGTGGTCCTGGGTACGGTGCTGGGACATCTGGCCTCAAGGTCCAATACTCAATATTTGGGATCTTGTGTGTTTGTTGTTTTCTAATTAGCAGATTGGGGGTCATCATTCTGGCTAGAGGTGTACTTCCTCCCAATGGTCTATTATTCAAATTACGCAAAGCCATGAACAAATTATCCTTCCAATGTTGATATGAACTATTGGAACTTAACTTCCTCAACTGTTCTTTCAGTAATCCATTCATTCTTTCAATTAACCCAGATGCTTCTGGATAATATGGAATATGATATATCCATTCTATATTGTTTAGTATACAATACTTCTTCATTTCATTGCCTTTGAAATGTGACCCATTGTCACTTTGAATCTGCATTGGGGTTCCATAATATAGACTTATGAGATCTAGGGTTTTACAAGTGTTTTTCTGGGTTGCATTCTTATAAGGACAAGCTACTAGTACACCTGAATAGGTATCAACACAAGTACATATAAATCTGCATCCTTTATCCAGTGGTAGTGGACCAATATAATCTATTTGCCAGATTTGGGCTGGGACTTTTCCTCTTGCTATCTCTCCAGTTACTACCCGAGGAACAGTTCGCTCCTTTTCCAATTGACATATATGACATTCCTCTGCTATCTGTTTTAACAGTGAATGAGAGATACTAATACCTCGATCTTGTGCCCACTGGTGTGTGGCCTGGACCCCCAAATGGCCTGCTGTTTGGTGGACCCATTTTGCTAATACCGGATCATCAGTTGTTGTCAAAGTAGGGACAATATGTTCAGTAGCAATCTTTGCCAGTCGATCAGCATGAGCATTGTACTCATGTTCTGGTGTGGTGGGGGCCACGTGAGCATCTACATGAAAAACTGACAAGTCAGTGACCAAAGACATGTTCCAGATATCTTCCCATAATTCTTTGCCCCAGACTTGTTTACCATGAATTTCCCAATTTTCATTTTTCCACATGGGCATCCATGTAGCTAACCCATTAGCTACCGCCCATGAATCAGTGAATATATGACACTGTCCTCCTTGTTCTATTTTGATGGCTTGATATACTGCCATAAGTTCAGCATATTGGCTACTTGCACCTATCCCAGTACTTTCCAAAGTCCTTCTAGTACATGGGTTATAGGCCACTGCTTTCCAATGTCTTTTTTGCCCCAAATATTTTGCTGTCCCATCAGTAAACCATGCATGTCTCTTTTGTTCCTCAGTTAATACATCATATCCCTCATTCCATTTTACAGTGGACTGTACCAACTGTTGCTTTGGCTCAGGGGGTGTGTCATGCCTCTCAATTTCTATGTTTGCTATAGATTCATGCAGAGCAGAGACTCCGCTTTTGCCTGTTTTCCCTCTATTTTGAATATACCACTTCCATTTGATTATACTAGCCTCTTGGGCATGTCCAATTCTGTGAGAAGCTGGGGTACTCATTACCCAGGTCATAATTGGGATTCCAGGTCTTAATATCACTTCATGGCCCACAGTCAGTTGTTCAGTCTCCACCAAAGCCCAATATGCAGCTAACAACTGCTTTTCAAAAGGTGTATACTGGACTCCAGATGAAGGGAGTTTCCTACACCAAAATCCCAAAGGTACATTTCGGCTTTGTTGTTTTTGCCATAAGCTCCAGTTTGCATAATCATCTTGTACAGTCACTTGCAATTGCACTGGACCATTTTGCATGGGCCACAAATCTAGGGCCAATTGTATGGCAGCCTTGGCTTCTTCAAAAGCTTTACTCTGCTCAAGTCCCCAATCGAATTCATATTTCTTCCGTGTGACTCTATATAAAGGTTTTAAAATCTGTCCCAAATGTGGAATGTGGTGCCTCCAGTATCCAAACAATCCTATGAACTTTTGGGCCTCCTTCTTATTGGTAGGGGTAGGAAAATCCTGAATCTTTTGTCGGGCTTGAGGAAGAATCTCCCGTAGCCCCTTGTTCCATTGTATACCCAAAAACTTCACATTCTGAGCTGGTCCTTGAATCTTTGCAGGGTTAATTTCCCACCCTTTACTTTTCATATGCTCAATTAGAAGGGTCAAACTCCTTTCCACTACTTTCGCATCTTTTCCCTGTATCATGATATCATCAATGTAGTGGGTAAGCTGTACACCAGGTAGCTTTAATTCATCCAACTGTTCAGCCACAATCCTGTGACAAATAGTGGGGCTATGTATGTACCCTTGTGGCAAGCGGGTGAAAGTATATTGTCTACCCTGCCAAGTGAAGGCGAAGTGGTCCCCTTGTTTAGAGTCTATTGGGATAGTGAAGAAGGCATTTGCCAAGTCAATAACTGCATACCAAGTCCCATCATATTTCTGGATCCTTTCTATTAAGGTGATGGTATCTGGAACAGCAGCATACAAAGAAGGAGTCACCTTATTCAACTGTCTATAATCCACAGTCATTCTCCACGTCCCATCTGATTTTCTTACTGGCCAGACAGGATTATTCCATCTTGTGGTTGTAGGGACTAACACTCCTGCTTCAACATATTCCTTTATAGTAGTGGCAATTTCATCTTGCCCACCTGGCACACGATACTGTTTTAAAGTAATTACTTCAGAAGGTTCAGGTAAAGTGATTGGGTCCATTTTTAGTTTTCCTACTAAAACTGTATTAATTCCTATCTTCCTCACAGCAAATTGGTATCTTCCTTCAGGTAAATTCAGAGTCATGCCTCTCAATACATCTATTCCAATGATGTATTCAGGAATGGGTACAACAACCACAGCATATTCCTTCTTAGGTAACTGCCCAATTTTCATTGTTATTTTAACCTGTCTGGCTGATATTTCAGCGTCTCCTAGACCTGTGATGGTAATAGGAGTTCCATGTTTAAAGTTATCAGGGTTTCCATAGATAAGTGTGGCCTCAGCCCCAGTATCAATCAGTGCCCTAGTCACAGTAGTTGATCCATTCTCCCAATATATTGTTAAACCAATATGGGGTCTGCAATCTCTTCTGCATATTTCTTTTATCTGGGCTGGGGCTTGGCCTATCTCCTATTCCCCCTGAAGGTGGGGCAAACTTGGATACAAAGATTCAGATTCAGAAATACCTGCGGGAGTGGTTCCTGCTTCCCTGTTCATTCTAATGCTAAGTACCTTTTCTTGGTACAGCTTATGCAGCTCTTCAGTTGGAATACCATCTATTCTTCTAAAGTCCACCCCAGCTCTTAATAGAGCAGTAAACAGTTCCCTTCTTGTGGGTCTATTTTGTCTCTGAATCCTCTGGCTGTTTACTCTTCTCTCTTGAGGCAATTTGTCTTTTTCCCATTCCCCTAAATAACTTAATTGTGAAATCTTATCCAGCACCTCTGAAAGAGGGTGCCCTATTTCTCCAATTAAAAGAGTCAGAATTAGGTGCTTATATGCAGGAGGAGCCGTCTTCACTATGATATTTCTATGAGGAACTCCTAGGGGGGTATCATAATATGCATTTGCATCTCCAATCAGGATAGCAGTTTTCATTACCTCCTCCTTTAGTTTTCTCATACAGTCTCTAAGTGAATACCAGGGTCTGTCTCCCCTAGGCCACATAGATTCAGTCGGATATTGCTTTTTGCATCCTTCGGCAGCTAAAGCTAGGAGATTAGTTTTGTTATTTCCTCCTTGCATATGGTGATCCCCAAAAGCCTGGTGTACAAAAGGATTCTGACTGATACTTATGAATTTTAAACAGTCCTCATTGTCCAGTGTTATTCCTCCTGCACCTTCATCAGTGATTCTTACTATCCAAGACACTAAAGACTCCCCCATTCTTTGGGTAAATCTACTCAATATATCAGTGATCTCCTATTGAGTGAAATCCTCAATTATCTCCCTGGACTCTGTTTTGCCTCGGTGGTTCTCCTGCCTTCTTCTTCATATGGGGAGAGCTTCTACATTAGGAGACTCCTCATCTAACCTTGTTCCATTCTCCTCACAACACATTCTCCTGGAAGCTGTCAGGGCAACTCTGCCCAGCCTGTACAAAAGCTGCATGCACATTCCTTCTGCTAGTTTTTTGCTTCCTTTTAGCTACATGAACAGTAGCTTGCTCCTGGACCACATGAGTCCCTCCAGTTTGCTCTTCTGAGAGCTGTGACACAGAAGAATCCTCAGGCAAACCAGCTGACTCCCTCGCCATCCGAGCTCTTTCCTTCAGCAGCTTATCCCTACTTTTACACATAAGGCGATAACTTGTTAGCAGCACCCAGCCTCTCCTGCACACTCCTGCCAGTTCTTTGCCTGGTTCTATGGGTATTGCTTTCAAACATCTTTCCAAATCTCCAGGTTCTCCCTCTTTTAGCCTTGGTTCCCAGTTTTCACAGGGCCCTGTGCTTTTAGCCCATTCTCTGGCTAGAGAGGAATAAGGCAAATCCTCCCATCCTGGAATAGCCATTTCTCCCTCTAAAGCCCCACTGCTTCCAAATAGAGGCCTGACATTTTGTGATCCCATCCTCGTCCCCAAATGTATCAGCAATGCCATATTCACAATGCCTATAGAGATTACAAATATGCTGATATAATTATCCATCACAAAATATGTCAGGTTTGCCATTTGGGGAAATAAACTAGAAAATTTATTAAGATACCAAAAGACTGAGTCCCAAAACCAGAAAGTGAAAGCCATCAGAGTAGTTATGACATTGGCACAGGTAGATAAAGTAGAAAGCACCCACATTCTCAAGCCTTTAAAACAGAACAGGCTACCTCAGGTAAAGGTCCTCCTCTCCCCACTCACAGCAACCACCCAGCGCGCTCCCAGCAGCTCCGGCCCCTGGCAGTGCTCAGCAGGGGTCCTAACTAAAAAAAAAAAAAAAAGGCAACCGCAACTGCCGCCAACCGCCAACTGCAGGACCGTTAGCTCGGCTTTTCACTTTCTCTCACTTTCCGCTTTCTCTTGCTCTGCTATGTCAGCACGTCCATGGGGCATGGGAGATCTTTAAATCCCATAACCCTTACACCCCCCAGAATGTTTGGATCAGTTCACAATTCCACCAACAATGCATTAGTGCCTCAGTTTTACCATATTCCCTCCACCATTAACCATTTTCCTTTTTTGTCATATCAGCCAATCTGATAGTACCTCATATTGGTTTTAATGTGCATTTTTTTAATCAATAATGATATAGAGTATTTTTTCATATGGTTATAGATAACTTTGATTTCTTTGTCTGAAAACTGCTTGTCCATATCTTGTGACCATTTATCAATTGGGGAATAACTTATATTCTTATAAATTTTACTCAGCTCTCTTTATCTTTGAGAAATGAGGCCTTTATCAGAGATACTTTTTGTAATTTCCCCCCATCCCCATGCCTGTTTTTCTGCTTTCCTTCTAGTTTTGGTTGTGTTGATTTTTATGATACACCTTTTAATTTAATCTGAATTTCCTAATTTCTGAGGTGTAAATGCTTATGATGGAAAATTTAAGTTGGCTTTTGTGAGTCAATATAAGTTGCCTCCAGCACATCATTAAAATTGAGGGAAAGTCAGAGTGCATTATATTCATTGTGTACCTTCCATTGCTTTCATATTTTAGTAATATTTGTGTGCCATAAGGTTGAACCTGTTCTTTGATTCCTTTTGAAGTGGCAAAGTTCACTAGTGGGGCAGACTATAGATGTGCAAAAGGTTCAAACCTATGAACCTTATTTGTGTTTAGTTCACTATTTTTATCTATGAATCTTTCTGCTAGTACCCATTGTACTCTCCTATCCCCTGACCTTTTCTCATTTCGCATTATTCTCATCCACTTCATCTTATAAATCTGCTTTAGATGATCCACCTAACTTGGTTGATAATTTCACTTGGTTCTTTTAATATCTTGAAGGATACCAATGTAATGCCTTGCCTGCCAACTTTCAATTCCCTTTTTTGATACATTCTCTCTCCATCCCTACCCCTGGATCTACCTCTGACTTCCTGGGCTTTACTACCATGCCTCAGGGCCATTCTCACCCTGAAACTTCCCTCAGCCCCAATGACCTTTTGAATCAAGAATATCCTCCTACCATGCTGATCCCTTTCATTTGCTGGTGAGTACCTCTTGGGACCTCCATTTTTGAAAAAGCCCTAAGCTAGTCAGCCTTCTCTCCCCTCCTGATTCTGCTTCCTACTTTCTATACTTGCACATCTTACCCTTGCCTTGTAATCTCCCTTACATGACCCTGCTTTTAAGATCATTTTTGTGTGTTGACTTCCCCAATAGAATGTAAGCTCCTTGAGAGCAGAGAATGTCTTTCTTCTTTCTTATATTTGTATCTTCAATAGCACCTGCACATAATAGATTCTTGTTGCCTTTCCTTCCTATAGGACTGACCGACATTCTTTTCTAGTTGTGGTAACCTTTTATGCCACTTCTCAAGGGCAAGTAGCCATTATTAGTATGTTAACTAATTGTTAACATTCACCATACCTTCCTATTTTTATTTTAATTCTTCTGACATTCTGGTATTCCATGATTCATAGACAAATATCACTGAGAAAATATTGGTGGTACATTGCAGGAGTGAGCACTTCAGGATTGTTGAAAGTGCATTTTACCAAAATAAATGAATGCAATTATATTTCTTTCTCTTACTTAGTTCTGGGCTTAGCTTATTGTCCATCTACTCCAATCAATCACCTTGTTTTCTAGTTATCATTTAATCACTAAGGACATATAACTTAATATTTTCACATTTAATAGAATAGTTCTATAAGTATGTTCCTAGTAATGATGGGATTTGATTCTACCAGTGAATATATATTTTATCAGTTAAGCAAATATTTAGATCTCAGTCAAAATATGAAATATAAACTTACACATGGATACATATAATGTAAATATAAGGAATATAAATCAGGCTTAAGGAATTTATCAGTACTTGAGACACAGCCTTACTACCATATTCCTTCAGTTAACTCCCCCAAAATATTACTTTCAGTGAAATGGTGTTATATGAGCAGGTGGTTCCATGACACTAACTTCCATACATCAACTGCTTAGTGATATTACCTATGTGGATATCACCTTCATATTTTGAAACCCATTTATACCTTCTCAACTTAGGCTATTATTGTCCATATTCTTCCACAGTGGATTCATTCAACATTTGAGAAAAATCCTTCTATAACTTTTCAAAAAATGTATTTTGGATAATTATATAGCTCTTGTGTAGCCCATATATTACCTCTCCATGTTAAAAGAGTGGGAATGATTGAGGAAGAGTATCAATAAATGGTATGCTGGTTTCCACAGTTTTAACTCACAACTACAACTTCATTTTTCCTATATCTATAGTCCTTCATTGTCCTCAGTACTATGATTCAAAAGATTCCTCCACAGAAGACAACCTCAATGATTTGCTTCCCCTTCACTGAGTTTCTGTAGTAATCATCTTCAGATTTTCCAGATTTTTTTCTAGCTGTCAGAGGACTCTCTACTAATCTTAATATTATAGATCAAAGGAGCTAAGATAGAGTTTTAGAGTAAATTATATACTGCTATTGCACATTGACTTTGGTTGGGCCAATTTTATGTGAAGTATGCTTATAACTGATTCAAAGCTATCTATATTCTTTTGTTGTTGTTGGACTTTTTTTTTTTTGCTTTTTGGAGGGTGAAGGCAGGGCAATTGGGCTTAAGTGACTTGCCCAAGGGCGTACAGCTAGCAAGTGTTAAGTGTCTGAGGCCAAATTTGAACTCAGGTCCTCCTGAGTAGGGCCAGTGCTGTATTCACTGTGCCACCTAGCTTCCCCCCCATCTATATTCTTAAGAAGATAATAGTAACATATCTGAATATAACATTTTTAGTTCATATCTGACCTTTTCCCTATTTGGTTGAATAATATTGAATAATACTTGAATAGAATTGTTTGGTTAGTAGACAAATCATTCGTCTTTCCATGTCTGTAAAATTCTCTTAATGCATGGTAATACTACTTTATACATTTTTTTGAAAGGAGGGTCTACAAATACTATACAAACTTTATGTAACCTAAGAATAATAATTTTATCTATGGTGATTCTAATTTTCTTACTATAAAATGGGATTGTGCTATTTATTACCATCTACTGAATCAAAAAGTCTTGAAACCAAAATATTCTTCTGAAAAGCACCAGATAGTATTCCTTGTCAATGCTTTAGGTTTAATTTAACAAACTTCTAGAATGCTTTGGTGTTGAACAGAGCCTTGCTTTGGTTTGGACATTCACTGCTTCCTCCAGGAAAAATCAACCAGCTCAGCAAACTGAGTAATTGGTATCATTATCATCCTTGTCACCAAAAAAAAAAAAAAAAAAAAAAAAAAGGAAAGTTAAATGGGATGGGACCTTTATCTTCAATTGTTTCTTAGAAGTACTTTCTTGATGTTTCAGCCCCAAGGCTTATATCAAAGTTGTTTCCTTCAATGCTGAAACTTCAAGCTTCCAATTCACAAGTACTGAAACCCCAAGCATCAAAGCAGACTTGCTCTGTGATCCCTAGCTAAGCACTTGCTTTCTTGAAATGATGCTCAGTGTTCTGATTCTGAATCAAGATCTAAAGTTGCTGTTATGAGGAGATAAATTAGATAACCAGGAGATTAAACCTTTTGGCTTCCACAGAGATCTCTATGTGCTTGGACACTTGCCACGGTTTTGTCACTGTTCTGTCCTTATTTGCCTGACATGACATTTCAATGGAATGTATTTTTGGATTGTTACTTCATAAGTCACCTAATTGTTTTCTTCTTGTTTTGGTGTAGCTGCTAATAGAGCATCCCTTGATAGATTCTTCATTTATATTCTTTAAGTACACATCTAATCAACAGATGATGATAAGAGGCCTAATTCACTAGTTTTGTTCTTTATAATAGATATGAGTTCTTGGATATGCCTTCTCATTACCAGGAAGAAGCATGTTTTTGAGTTGTGTTGCAATGGTTAGAAAAGATATTCCTGGGGCGGCCAGGTGGCTCAGCGAGTAAGAGCACCAGCTCCAGGGTTGGGATGACCTGGATCAAATCTGGGCTCAGATACTCAGCACCACACCCAGAAATAACTGGCCGTGTAACCTTGAGCAAGTTACTTAACCCCAATTGCTTAATAAAAATAAAATAAAATAAAAAAAAGAAAAGATATTCCTTTTCAGTCTTAGGCAAATCACTTCTCTGGAACTTTAGCAATTCACTTCTCTAGACCTCAGTTTCCTTATCTGTAAAATGAGGGGATTAGAATATCTCTAAGGTTACTTCTACATCTAAACCTATAGTCCTATGTCTTGTCACTGCCTACTTCCTAGTAAATTATATTGTTTATTTCTCTCTTTAGTTGGCCCCTTCCTAGAAACACAATTGTCTCTCAATAGACCTGCCCTCTAAGTAAGACTATCCCCGAATTCCACTTTTGCACTACATTGCCCATCTATTTGTTCTACAGCTATCACTTTCTATTTGTAAAGAGTTTTGCTGGATGCCATGGGACCAGGACAGGGTGAGGCACCAAGATGTACAAAACATGGTTCATGCCCTCAAGGAACTTGAAACTATTTGTTCTTTTCCAGTTGTTTTTTGAAATCTTCACTGTCTACCTTAAGGATGTCCTTCTCTGGATTTAGCTAGTCAGCCAACAAATATTCATGTGCCAGGTGCTATGTTAAATTCTGGGGACACAAAGAAAGTCAGCTAGTCAACAATCATTTATTAAGACCTTCTTCATTAGGTGATATGCTAAGTTCTGGGAATATAAATGCAAGAAAAAGGAAAGACAGTCCCTGTCCTGAAGGAGTTTACATTCTAAAGGGAAAGATAACACCTAAAAAGTAACTGAAGAGGGGGGCAGAGCCAAGATGCTGGAGTAACAGCAGGAACTTGGTTGAGCTCTTGCTCCAACCACCTCCAATACCTGTAAAAAAATGACTCTAAACAAATTTTAGTGCTACAGAACCCATGAAGTGACATAGAGAAACAAATCTCTTGCTAAAGGCAGACTGACAGGCCAATAGGAAGGGTCTATCACACAGGGCTGGGAGAGGAGCGCAGTCACGCATGGGCTGCACAGGCACAGAGGGGTTGCAACAGACTTCAATGGACTGAATCACTGGCAGCTGTGGTGGTTTCCAAACTTCTCAACCCATAAATGCTGGAGACAAAGTAAAAGGTCTGTTGATCCTGGGTGAGAGAAGTGCATGGTCTGCCCCTGTCCCCAAGGTGGTAGAGGTGGCAGTGTCTGCAACTGCTGCTGGCAGAGGCTGTCTCCTGACATCTTGGCCCACAGATCATGCAGGAACCAAGAAACTGTTGAGAGGGTAATTTCAGGACTCTCTTTGCCGGTGCTGAGGCAGGATGCTCTTGCTTTGCCCTTCTTGGTTCTGGGTTGCAGGCTTGGGTGGCAGTCATGGGGTTAGAAGGAGCACTCGCATGGCAGGGCTTGTTGAAGTTGTGGAGAGGCAGTTCTTCTCACAGTTCTGTGGCAGGTGCCTAGAAGAAACTCTGACAACAACAACACAAAACCCCACAAATTTTGGACACACAACTCTCCACTCTGGAAGCAGAGTTCTACCATGGCAAAGAGCTCAAAAGTCAAGTAATTAGCTGGCAAGATGTGCAAATAGAGGAAGTGAAATCAAACTATACAACCGTTTTTTGGTGACAAAGATGAACAAAACATAGAACCAGAAGAAGACAACAAAGTCAAAACTCCTGCATCAGAAGCCTCCAAAAAAATATGGAATAATCACAGGCAATAGAGGAGGTCAGGAAGGATTCTGAAAATCAAGAGAAGTAAAGGAAAATTTGGGAAGAGAAATGAGAATAATGCAAGAAAATCATGAAAAACAAGTCAACAACCTGCTAAAGGAGACCAAAAAAAAATTCTGAAGAAAATTATACCTTTAAAAATAGACAAAGTCAAATGGCAAAATGGGTCCAAAAAGTCAATGAGAAGAAGAATGCCTTAAAAAGCAGAACTGGCCAGATAGAAAAGGAGTTTCAAAAGCTCACTGAAGAAAATAATTCCTTCAAACTTATATCGGAGCAAATGGAATCTAATGACTTTATAAGAAATCAATATACTATTAAACAGATCCAAACAAATGAAAAAAATAGAAAGCAGTGTAAAATATCTCATTGGAAAAACCACTGTCCTGGAAAATAGATCCAGGAGAGAAAATTTAAAAATGATTGGACTACCTGAAAGCCATGATCAAAAAAAGAGCCTTTCAAGAAATTCTCAAGGAAAACTGCCCTGATATTCTAGAATCAGAGGTCAAAATAGAAATTGAAAGAATTAACTGATCACCTCTTGAAAAAGATCCTAAAAAGAAAACTCCTAGGAATATTATAACAAAATTCCAGAGTTCCCAAGTCAAGGAGAAAATATTGCAAGCAGTCGGAAGAAACAATTTGAGTATTGTGGAAATATAATCAAGATAGCACAAGATCTAGTAGCATCTACATTATGGGATCAAAGAGTTTGGAAAATGGTATTCTGGAGGTCAGAGAAGCTGGGATTAAAACCAAGAATCACACAACAAAACTGAGTATGATGCTTCAGGGGAAAATATGGACATTCAATGAAACAGAGGACTTTCAATCATTCTTGATGAAAAGACCAGAGGTGAACAGAAAATGTGACTTTCAGATACAAGAATCAAGAGAAGCATGAAAAGGTGAACAGGAAAGAGAAATCATAAGGAACTTATTAAAGTTGTACTATTTAAATTCCTACAAGTAAAGATGATATTTGTAACTCATGATACTTTTCTCAGTATGAGAATGGTTGAAGGGAACACACACACACACAAGTATATATACATTTATATGTGTGTGTATGTGTGTGTGTACATGTATACACAGACAGAGAGCACAGGGGAAGTTGAGTATGAAGGGATGATATCTAAAAAATAAAATTAAGAGGTGCGAGAGGAATATATTGGGAGAAGCAGAATGGGAGAGATAGAATAGGGTATTAACTCACATAAATTAACTTACATAAAAGAGGCAAAAGAAAGCTGTTACAATGGAGGGGAAAAGATAAGAGAAAGAAATAGGAAAAATAAAAAAAAATTAAAAAATTAAAAAAAAGGAAAATAAGAGAAAGAAGGTGAAAGGGAGTGGGACAACCTTACTCTCATTGAATTTGGCTTAAGGAGGGAATAATATACACACTCAATAGGGTATCTTACCCTATAGGAAAGTAGAGGGAGGGTGATAAGAGGGGGGATGATAGAAGGGAGGGCAGATTGGGGAAGAGAGTAGTTAGAAGCAACCTTTTTTGAAAAGGTACAGAGTCAAAGGAGCAATTAGAATCAAAGGAGCGGTGGGAAAGAATGGAGGGAAATATAATTATTTTTTCACAATATGACTACTATGGAAATGTTTTGCATAACTACACAGGTATAACCTATATTGAATTTCTTATCTTCCCAGTTGGGGTGAGTGAGGAGGGGAGAAGGGAGAGAATCTGGAACTTAAAAGTTTTAAAAACAAATGTTAAAAAATTGTTTTTACATGCCACCAGGAAATTAGATATACAGGCAGTAGAGTCTAGAAATCCATCTTGCCCTACAAGAAAGTAAGGTGGGAAAGGGGGGGATATAAGAAAGGGCAGATTGGGGGAAAGGATATTTGGTATGCTTGCCATCTTGGAGTGCGGGGTTAGGGGGGAGATGGAGAGAAAATTTGTAGCTCAAAATCTTGTGGAACTGAATGTTGAAAACTAAAATAAATAAATACACTTTTGAAATTAAAAAAAAACTGAAGAGGGGTGGAGGGATGATGGGGAAGTGCAGAGAAGCATAGTCTAGTGGGAAAGTAGGAAGCAAATATAATCCCTTAAGGACCTATGTTCCAATGGGGGAGACAATATGCAGACAACTGTGTCCAGTTAAGATATATAAAGTGTAAATTGGAGATAGGTTCATAGAGAAGATACTGGAGGGTGGGATGGATATGAAATGGGGACCAAAGGAAAAGGCCTTTTGCAGGTAAAATTTAATCTGAGTCTTGAATGAAGCCAGGATAGCAAAGAGGGAGAGGTGCTGAGGACAAGTATTCTAGGCTATGCCCAGAGTAAGAAGTGGAGTAACTCCTGGGGTAATTACTGCTGGAGATCATCTCCTAGGAGGCTACTCAAAAGAATCAATTTCATAGAGTTCTCAGAAACTCCTCTAAAGATTAAAAAATTTTTTTTCTTAATAATATTTTCCCCAATTATATGTCGACGATTTTTAGCATTAATGTTTATAATACTTTGAGTTCCAAATTTTTCTCCTTCCCTTCTTCCCCTATTCTCTTCCTAAAATGGTAGGCAATTTGATGTAGGTTATACATGTACAATCGTGTAAAATTCAAATCTAGCCTCAGCTACTGACTAGCTATGGAACTCTGGGCTTGTCTCTTAGCTATGGCTGTCCTTTCCTCATTTATAACCTGAGAATAATAATAGAATCTATCTCTTGTTGTTGTGAGAAAAAAAATGAGATAGTAGTAAAGTACTTTGCAAACACTAAGTGCTATATATATGCCAGCTATTTATTATTATTTTTATTCCCACCACTGCTATGAAATATTCTGCATTTCTCTGACCTCTCATAGCCCTTTGATTCTACCTATGCTTTTGAGGCAGCCAGATGATTCAGTGCATAGAGTGCTGGGCTTCTAGTCAAGAAGACCTGAGTTCACATCTGGCTTCAGACACTTACTAGCTTTGTGATCCTGGGCAAGTCACTTAACCTCTGTTTGTCTCTGGAGAAGGAAATAGCAAGCCACTCTAGTATCCTTGCCAAGAAAACTCCATGGATGGTATTGACATGATATGGTCGACAAGGTCAGAAAAAATTGGGGACAAATGAACAAATAAAAAAAAAACGTGATCAGCTAGGTAATGCAGTGGATAGAGTGCCAGGCCATGAGTCAGCAAGACCCGAGCTCAAATGTGGCCTCAGAAATTAACTAGCTGTGTGACCTTGGACAAGTCACTTAACCTCTTTGCTTTAGTTTTCTTGACAAAATGAGCCGGAGAAGGAAATGACAAACTATTCAAGTATATTTGTCAAGAAAACTTCAAATGGGGGCTGCTAGGTGGCGCAGTGAGTAAAAGCGCAGGCCCTGGAGTCAGGAGGACCAGAGTTTGGTTCTGGCCTCAGACACTTAACACCCACACAAAAAAACTAGCTGTGTAACCTTGGGCAAATTACTTAGCCCCAGTTGCCCTCCAAAAAAGGCAAAAGAAAAAAGAAAAAAAAACCCTCCAAATGGAGTCATGAAGAGTTGGACAAGACTAAAATAATGAACAACAGCTTTTTTTTTTTTTGGCATTTATTGTAATATCATTTGTTTTGTGAGTTCCTTGAAGTCAAAATCTATTTTTCATTTTTGTCTTTGTATCCCAATACTTAGCAGAATCTTGCACACAATAGGTGACTAATAATTGATTAATATTTAATAATTATTTACATTTGTATTATATATCTCTATTTGGCTGTAAGCTCAGGAGGGCAGAGATTGGGTCCTGTTTTATCTTCGCCCATTATTGTGCATTAAATAGAATAGACATTGAAAAGGTATTTATATGTGCTTGATCATGTTAATGTGCCATGTTTCATAGTGGGGACTTTTATTTGCTCTGTACCATATTTAGCATGTTACCATGTATATGAAGTCCCCCAGTAAATACCGCTTGATGGTGATGGTGCTACCATGCACCCCAGATACATAGAATGTTTTCCTTACAAAGTCCCTGCAACATAGGTTATGAGAATATTCATCTTCCTTTTATAGATAATATGGAAAGGAGCTGATGATTAGGGGTTCTCTGATCGATTGAGTTATTCTACATTCACTTGATAGAATTATAGAATTCAAGGGAGAGGTAACTAATTGTAGCAGCAAGCACCCTAGCATACCCAGGATGGCTGCTAGCATAGATTCTTTGATCTTTCTAAAGGAAAACAACTTAAAATGAGTTAACAATCTTACTTTAATCAAATATATGCCATTTATCTAGTTCAGGGGAAAAAATCAGCATCCTGAACCTCAGAGAATATAAACAGAAGTTACAAGCAGACAAAAATATAGACAAAATAACACAATTCAGCAGACCAACAGACTATCATACATACAATTAGTTACCAGAGAGAGAAGCACCAACATCTGAGTTTTCAAAACCTAGGGTGGGGTGGGGGGAGGGGGAGAAGTGGGGGTAAGAGGGGAGTTGGTTTGGGGTGGGGCTCAATGGCTGCCCAGAATCTCATCTGGCCAAATTGCACAACTCTTCCCAAAGTGAACCTCAAAGCAAAACTTTGTCTCAGAGGTATATATAGCCTTCTCCAGGATCAGAAAACATCACAACCCTGGTGACCCACTTGACTACAAAGTAACAAAAGTTGTACCTTCCTGATAAACAAGCCTCCCACCACAGGCTCCATGTGACCCCATGCAGCCTATTAGGGGACAGAGTTTATTTTCAAATCAGGAAAGGTCCTCAAGTTCACCTAAGCCTATTAAGGGGCAGGGAAGATCTTCAAATTTCCATGACCATTACATTAATCCAATAAAATATCAGGGCATGCTACTTTCAGACTTTGCTTGGTCACATTTGCCTTATGTATGGGTGTGGCACTGGCAGACCTTGAATACTATATCTACATGTGAAAGGGTCAGGACCCTGCATGGAAATTTGATTATGGCTAGGCTTGGCTTATTCACATACTCTTTGTACCACCTGCTCACTGAGCTGGGAGAATGGGAGAGACTGAGAGTTTAAAAGTAGAAGGTTGAGCCTTGTTAAAAAATAAGCTGTGGAGAGAGTTGACAAACCATCTGTTAGGAGCACTTTTTCGCAGAGTACAGCTGTAGGGAGAGGATTTCTCTTTCCACCATTAATCCTTCCTTCCTTCCTTCCTTCCTTCCTTCCTTCCTTCCTTCCTTCCTTCCTTCCTTCCTTCCTTCCTTCCTTCCTTCCTTCCTTCCTCCCTTCCTCCCTCCCTCCCTCCCTCCCTTCCT
>NW_027186304.1:90117249-90119968 GCF_028583685.1 Petaurus breviceps papuanus
TTCATTCATTCATTCATTTATTGACAGAAGCACATGGCAAAATCTGACTGTACAGTAAGGTCAAGTCAGCAAGAAGAACAGAAACTCTGGTGCTTGGAATTAGGATACTTCTAAAGTGATGGTTGACCCCAGAGGTGAGACTTGCTGATCTATGGTGATGGACTCAAATTATATATGAAACTCCATGGCAGTGTCCTTATCCAGGATATCAGCTATGCCCAAGCTGGTAGGAGGTTGTAACTATCTTTTGTTGTTTTGTTGTTCAGTTATGTCGGTTATGTTTGATTCTTTGTGACCCCATTTGGGATTTTCTTGGCAAAGATACTAGAGTGGTTTGCCATTTCCTTTCTCAGCTCATTTTACAGATGAATAACTGAGGCAAACAGGATTAAGTGACTTATTCAGAGTCACACAACTAGTAAGTGTCTGAGACCAGATTTGAACTCAGGAAAATGAATCTCCCTGTCTCCAGGCTCAGCAGTCTATATATTGTACTAAGCAGTTGCCCAGTAGTAGCTATAGCTAAGCAGTAAAGCAGCATCCATCATTGTATTATATTCCAGGGTCCAGTGGAGCAGCAAATATCACAGATTTTAAGATTAAAGTCTTTGCAAACCCCAATTGCCCTTGCAAAAAAAAAAAAAAAGTTAACTTAATAAGTTCTTTGGGGCGGCTAGGTGGCGCAGTGAGTAAGAGTGCCGCCCCGGAGTCAGGAGGACCCGGGATAGGTTCTGGCCTCAGCTACTTAACACCCACACAAAAAAACTGGCCGTGTAACCTTGGGCAAGTTACTTAACCCCAATTGCTTAAAGAAAAATAAAGTCTTTGCAAGCAGTTTGAGGACAGCAGTGGCCTTGTGCAACATCAGAGGTGTAGGTTGCCCTTTCTAGTACATGCCTTAGACACAGGTGTGAACTGTATGTGGATTTATTCTTTTCACTGATGCTATGTCTCTTAATGGAAAATGTGCCCCAGGTTTATGGGGGAGATGCTTTATTACTACTATTCTTACTAAGTCACTTGAGTAAATACCTTGGCTTTGAGCTGACTGTGTCATCTGGTTGGCAATGAGAAATAAAAACATTGATGGGGGTTTGTGAGTAGATGAGTTTTTCTCCCCCATTAAATATTAAAATTTTATATTTTGAAGAATTTTAACCAGAAACACGGAGATGCTTAATCACTATGTAATGATGAGTAATGTTTAAAGCAAAGACATAAATTGTTGCCATTTTTCCCCCTTGTTGAAAGTCATTGTTGTCTCTTGGCTGATCCAATGAAAAGAAACCATTTATGTCAATGGCAATTTGTTTTTCCTTTGAACTTGTTCATCTTGAATTGTATTTAAATATCTTTGTGTACCTCTTGCTTTCGAAATTGGTCCGGAAACAAGTACAGTAGCAAGTTAATTCTCCACATTCATTTACATAATTACTATCAAAACTTCTTTTATCTACTAGCAATTTACAACTAAAAGCTCAGAATGTTGCTGCACAATTATTGTTTTTTATATTGGATTTCCAAAGAACTATTAAAATTGTTACTGATTTAAGCCTGTATCCTTATAAATATTAACTTTGATTAGAGCAAACAGATCTTCTTGTTAATATACTATTGCTTAGCATATAAATGGATATGTTTTTCCAAAAACTTCAAATGGCATATTTGAACTATAAATTTAATTTTTAAAATATAGAAATAATTATATTTAATAATAGTAGAGAGATTAGGCATCCTGGCCTCACCTCAAAACTCTCTAAAGTGGTTTGAAAGTGAAAAGAGGAACAACTATATATGTTCCAAAATGTTCATTTTCAACTCAGAGTCAATATGTCCCTCTTTATGTAAAAGTGGAAAATTCAGCTCTGATTAAATAACTGCTCTAGTTTGGAAGACAGTATGATGAAGCGTAAAGAACTCTGAATTTGGAATCAGAAATCCAAGTTTCAATCCTTCTTCAGTAAATTAGTGACCTGGGCCACCTGTTTTCTCATCTGTGAAATGAATGGTCTCTAAGATCTTTTCCAGCACTAAATCTAGGCTTGTTGTTTTATCTGATTGTTTGCTTAGTTTTATCTGGAATTCAGTGATTAAAAACAGGTTTCTTACCATCTCATGGCTTAGTAGTTGCTGAAGTTGATTGACAGGAATGAAAATGCAAAGGTATAGAAAGAAGACTATATTAAGAGAACTGAGTATGGTGGTTTTTAAAAGATAGATGCATGGGCTATTGGGATAGGGAGCCTATATTGACATCTTGATGGCTACTCCTAGGGTAAGGACTGTCATACATGTACAAACACACACACGTATCAACCACAGTGCCTAGAAATTCAAATTCAACAAAGCTTTGAACACCTACCACGTTCTCAGTTTTGTACTTCTTATGAGGATATAAAAGAAAAAATAAAAAATTTAAATATACATTAAATACACATATATATTACATATTAAATGTATATTAAAATATATAGACATATTAAATATAATATATGATATATTACATACATAATATGTAGCATATATGTGATAGTAATGGCAATTAAAGATTCCCCTGTATTGGCTTGGTTTTCAAATTGATTGTGTTAAAACCCAGAGTTTGTTAATCCCACCTGTGGGATGGGCTTGTTGATGTGAAAAGAAAGTCCTGAACTGGGAGGAGCTGGTGATGTAGATTTGGAGAGACACTAGAGAGAGGCGGAAGATTTTTTTTTTTTTT
>NW_027186304.1:90120068-90192568 GCF_028583685.1 Petaurus breviceps papuanus
GGAGACATGGCTGTTTTGCTGGTACTTTGTCTGTCTGTTTTGATGTTATTTTGCCAGATTTGTCCACTGGTGAAAGACTGTCCTTTTGTTGAAGAAGTCCTGGAACCTGGCTGTTCGCTAAGAAGCCCTGAGACTGTCCTGCAGACAGAGAGTGAATACTGTCCACTGGTGAGGGACAGTACTGTTGTTGCAGGGGTCTGGAGACTGTCCTGCAGACAGAGTGAATACTGTCCACTGGTGAGGGACAGTGCTGTTGTTGCAGGGGTCTGGGAGCCTTTCTGTTGGTTCAGAAGCCCTGAAGAAGGATTTTCTTGTTGTATGTTTACAGAAATCCTGGGAGAGGGCTTTGCTAATGTGTTCAGGGGTTCTAGGACTGTTCTACAGACAGAGGATAAATTCATGAAGGGACTGGCAATGTATCTTATGGCCTTGCTAAGCCTTGTCTCCCCAGGAACTAAGATTGCTGAGAACTTGCCTTGTGTCAAGATGAAGAAAAGACCTCCATTTGGGTATTAAGTGCTGTGTTTAAACTTGATGTAACTCTGGGGTAGATTCAATTGTGATCCAGGGGTGGGGAACTTTTGACCTTATTGTGCTCTGTGATTGACAAATGAAGGTACTTTACTTATGTTTGGAAACTAATCTCCATTTGAGAAGAGGGACTTTGTGGTGGACTTAATTAAGGTATAGCCTAGGGGTGGAGTAGTATTTAGAACAGAGACTTTGTAATTGATTGAACGATTGGAAGGTCCTGTGGTGGGGTAGTACTTGGAGATTATTTAATCACACTTAGTAAATGCTGTATTTTGAATGATGTCATGTTTTGATCTTCTCTGTTCTTGGTTTGTCACTGAATAAAATAGAGAGCACCTATGCTGGTATTTGAACCTGGGAAGTTGCCTTCTTTTGGCATTACATTACAATATATTATATAAGTATATCGTTTATAATGTGCAGATTATGTTATGTATATATTATGTATATGTACATAATTCAGATATTAAATATATATTAAAAATTTGAGTCTTGTCTTTTATATCTCTATAATAAAGAATACAAAATTAAGCACATGGTAGGTGTTCAAAAAATTATTGAATTTGAATTTCTTTTTTTCGGGGGGGGAGAGCAATTGGGGTTAAGTGACTTGCCCAAGGTCGCATGGCTAGTTTTTGTGTTAAGTGTCTGAGGCCGGATTTGAACTCAGGTCCTCCTGACTCCAGAGCTGGTGCTCTATTCACTGCACCACCTAGCCACCCCCTTGAATTTGAATTTCTGAGCAAATGTGGTTTATTTACTTTGTGATTTCAACTATTTTGTATTCCATGCAAACCCATGATCTAATATCCTCCTTTTTTTCTTTCTGCCTGTCCAAATTTGGCCTACCCTTCAAAGCCCAGCTTAAGTCCTACTTTTGCTGGAAAAGTTTCTATGACTATGATAGCTCACATGAACTCTTCTCTGAGCCTCTATAGATCCAAGATTCTATGTTATATCATCTAATACTTGACTACATAATGCCTTAGAGTTCTCTTTAGTGATTTTATGTGAATTAAGCCTTCTTTCCCATTATTGTTATGAGCTCTTTAAAGATAAGGGTCTATTCTTATACTTTTTCTAAGCATAATGCTAGACACTTGTTTTAGTTTAATCGCATATGGATGGCAGTGCCTCTCCATGAGTTTCATGAGCATATTGCATATGATATTGTATAATTAGATTGAAGACCAATTTTCTAAAGTGACCTGAGTGAAATCAGGAGTATATGGAACCAGTTTAAACCAGTCCATGAGAATTGTTAACTTTTTTGTGTGAGCATTTACATTTTGGAAGTTGGTAAAGGCTATAAATCAGGACTTGATTTATTTTTTCCTTGATAGTCTGTATTCAAGAAAATGATAGAGAAAATGTTAATCACACAGATTAAACTTAAAAGTGTGTCATGTGTACAATTTTTCCAGAGAGCTTCTTGCTAAACATTTGTTAAACCAGCAAACTCCTGCCTGAATTCCTTATTAATTGACACTTAATACAAAATACTATTACTATTTTTATTGGTGCTTTTGGTCACAAGCTGAAAGGCATATTTTTTTAAACTAGATTTTAGGGAAAGGGAGAGAATTTTGAAGTGAAAAGATGGAATTATCTAGAAATGGAATATGATAGGTTTTATTTAAAAACTAGTAGGGGGCCTCAATAGAGTTAGTACTGGCACATAATGGAACAGCAGTGACTTACCATCACAAAGTGGTGTGAACAAATTTTTTAGAAGTTTTAGTTTTAGTTTTTTTTAATTGACTCTCAGCTGTCCTATTGCATTTTCTCTTACTCTGATGATTGTAGACAAATCACTGCATCATTTATGTATGTATGTATGTATGTATTTGTTTATTTATAGTAGTACTATGAAAGATTTTGAGAAGCAAATCATTTGACCAGGGTGGATCTTCAATAACTTGGGACCTAGTTAAACAAGAAGCACAATGATTGGGAGAAAATCAGGTCCAGATCAGAAAATGTCAAGGAGAAACTAAATTGCAAAAATGGAAATTAAATCCAATATCGCAGGAATTTAAGGCATAAGATAATCATAAAAGAAATAGAATTGATTAGTAAGAGCCAGTCTGACAGAACATATTTATGATATTGTTATTCTTGTTTGTTCAAATTTTAAAAATAGTATTCTGTTTCCTTTTGTTGTTATTCAATAAAATTTAAAAAATGAACAGCTGAATGACATGAGAGTATTTTTGAGATATCTATCACCATTTTATGCCAGTTAATGAAATAGTCTCTTAGAAGCTCATTCCTTCTAAAGTGACAAAATTATCTGTGCAAAAAATGTGAACATATTGAAAAATAAAATTGGATTTTAAAATCAGACATGTTTAACATACATCTAGAGGGAAGCTGGGACTGGAGTCAACAGACCTAAGTTTAAATTCAGGCTCAGACACTTACTAGCTATGTGATGCTGGGCAGATCACTTAACCTCTGTTTCCTAAGTTTCTTCAAATGTAAAATGAGGATAGTCATAGCACTTACCTACCAGAATTGTGACAATAAAGCAAAATACCTGATCTTTTTCGTTCTTTTATTTGATTTTATGTCCTCTTTACCATTTTTCATTCCAGCTGGTACAATCCATCCTTATAACCTGACCATTGTATAATGTGAAAGTATTTACAGATCCTATACTTGATTATAAGCCGCCATGGGGGGGAGGGGAGGGAGGGGGACAAAATGTGAAATTCAAGGAATTGTGGAATTGAATCCTGTAAACTAAAAGGAAACAAACAAATTAATAAATTAAAGAATTAATTAAAAAATAAAATGAAATAATCTTTAAAGCACTTAGCAAAGTACTTAGCACATAGTTTCTATAAAAATGTTAGTGATTATTATTATTATTGAAAATAGTGTATTAAAAAAAAGACTTTTAACACTACCTCAAGTCAGTCAGTTAATAACTGGAAAGATGCAAACAAATGTTACTCCTTCCACAGTTTCTACACCAAAAGAAAGAATCTTTCTGATGACTTCTCTAGAATGCCCACTATGATATCCAGGCAATGTTAAGAACTAATTCCAAAGTGTGGAAAGATCCCCACATAAATTGTGAATTTACCAATGGACTTGTATTATAAGTTTCCAAATTCAAATGTAAATTCTGCTAAAATCCATATCATCAGTAGCATAGATTATATGCATAAAGATGAGTATATGAATAGGCTGATGTGGCATGGCAATACAGAAGAAACATATTTTTAAAATATGCAAATAAAATATGAAAAATATGGCTAATGGTAAAATATTTATGAAATCAATTAAATTGATAAGTAGGCTTAGTTTTGATAAGATTTCTCATCATTAGGAATACATAAAGTTATTTAAAATTAAGTGCATTTTTTTTTCGATTTAGTACTGTTTACAGAGAGAGTAAGAGCACATTACTTTTCATTCATTCACCTGCTGTTTTTGTTTTTTACACTGAGGACAAATCAAAACTCACAAACAAGTTACCAACAATGCATGTTTGCAAAAAACAATTAAGTAAAACAACATAATGGTAATTGTTAGAGACAGGACACACACAATCTTATACCTTTGTAATTTAACATTATTAAGAGCAAGGAACATACTTTAAGCTGAATTCGTACCATGAACAAAGCCCTGAATTATGTAGCCTATTAATCTCATCTTTATCTATGTAAATAGTAATGTGTATGTTCTTTTTGGCTCTGCCTTTTTCACTCCAATTCACTTCATACACACCCACTCTTTTTTTTTTGAGTCCTTCATATTTATTGTCCATTACAGAGTAATGATATTCCGTAACATTGATATACCACAATTTGTTCAGCCGTTCCCAAATCATTGGGCACATCATTTGTTTCCATCTTTTTGCTATTACAAATAGTATTTCTATGAATAATTTTATACAGATAGGTATTTTCTTCCTGTCAGCAAAATCCTTCAGGTATAAACATAGTAGTGGGTTACATGGAATGAACAATTTTGTAAATTTTCTCATATGATTCTGCATTGATTACTAAAGTGGTCAGAGCTTCACAATTCAGAGCTTCACAAAGAATAAATTAGTGAGCATATTTTCCCACAGTCTTTCCAATGTTGCATTTTTCCATCTTTCATCATCTTTGCCATTCTGACAGGAACCAGGTAAAACTCGGAGTTATTTAAATTAGTTTTTCCATGATTATTATGGATTTTCAGCAGTTGTTTAGATGATCATTGATAGTTTGGATTTCTTCCTTTGAAAAATGCTTAGTCTTGTACTTTGACCACTTGTCATAGATTAATGTCAATTACTTATAAGTTTTAGATATCAGACTTTTATCTGCGATAAGAAAAGCTTTCTATTGGTATTCTGTAGAATCTCAATTTGTATTTTGTCATCTGAGAAACAGTATAACATAGTGAATAAGACAATGGTGTTGGAATTAGGAGACTCTGGGTTCATATCTTGTCTCAACCACTTATGAATTCTGTGACCCTGGGCAAATAACCTGGACAACTCTCTGTGCTTCACATTTCTCATTTATAAAATGAGTGTATTAGATTCAGTGTATTCTATACTATCTTCAACTTCTAAATCTAGAATCTAGAATCCTATGATCTATCTACTTTCAATATTTCAGGAAAATTCTTCTGCATTGAAGCATGGTCATGATTTCTTTTTAATTATTTGTTTTAATTGAAAACCCAAGATCCTTAGTATAACTCTTTGTATTATATCTTTAAGTTCAGTGTTTGTGCTCAATAGAATTAATTCTCCCTTCACTCACCTTCACCAAACACTTTTCACTGTTTCCTTATGCTTCTTGGATTTCTTCATTAAGACATGCACACACACGCATGCACACACACACACACAAACACACCTTCAGTCATACCTTTTACCTAACCTGCTTCTTTAAATACATTTTACATTTCCAGAACTGTACTGCAGTCATAGGGCTCCACAAATTCTCACAAATGTCACTGATATCTGTCCAATGAAATGTTCATTTTTGCATTTGGACCACTAATTCACACTTTTTTAAAAACCTGCATTTTGTGCATTTATGTGTAGACATCTAAGGCTATAGATTTTTCACTGGATATTTTTTTTTATTTTGGGGGTATGAACTTCTGAGTTTTTTTTCTTTTTATGATGCTT
This sequence comes from Petaurus breviceps papuanus, assembly GCF_028583685.1. NCBI lineage: Eukaryota > Metazoa > Chordata > Mammalia > Diprotodontia > Petauridae > Petaurus > Petaurus breviceps. The sequence goes on from NW_027186304.1 coordinate 90,125,746, forward strand.
CTTCCCATACAATATAATCCTGTTTATTTCATCTAATTTGGTCAATATACACAGATAATTTTTCCCTCCTCTTTCCTTTTCAGTTTATTTTAAAAATTAGATCTGCAGCATCATAGCCAAATACATTTTGTATTTTGTATGTAACTTTTGTTACATATTTTTCATCCCTAACCAGAAGGCTTCCATTTCTATTTTAAGCTATGATCTAGAAATTCAAATTCTACACTTAGCCAACTTATCTATCACAAATCTGTCTTTAAATTCTCAAAACTTTACTTTCAATTATTGCCAGTGATAAGAAAAACTTCTTGTGTACCTTAGGTCTTCAATTTTTTGCCTAAGTCTTTGTAATCTTCACCAATGCTTTCTAGGTTCCTTCTGGTACTGTCATTTATGTCCCTTGTGAATCAACAGAAGTGGGGAGATCATTAAGTTTGACAAGTCTTGGGAGGTTCTCTATCATGTCTTGGATACATGGCCAAAGAAGAAGGTATATCTCTTTTATTATCAAAGAGATTAGTGGATGCTTCACCTCTTCTCAATTTGGAGACATCATCCACTCCTGTTCTTATTCCTTTGATCCTTTTTTGGATGACATCATGAATTATAACACTTAAGGATCCATATATTCTTTGGATCATCATTCATTGTGGGAAAAGAAACTTCTTTCTTTCTTTACTACACAGCTCTCAAGAAGTGCCTCATATGTGTTACTTAGTTTACTATGGTAATGAAGTATTGAATAAATATTATTACAATTTTCTTAGACCTTTACCCATTCCCTCTATCCCCAGGAAAATGCTATTTATTTGATTGAGATATATTGACTTTGATCCAAGTCTCCTATTCTTCACAATTCTAAAGCCCTCTAAATTAGTTTACCATTTCCTTTCCTTTCTTCAGTTCCCATCCTTTATCATATTCTTTATAGAAAAACACTGAAATTTTGTGGAAAATGTAATAGTGTAACTAACAGGAGTAAATATTATTTCTCATTAATTTGCACCATGATTTAAAGTAAGGAAGATAAAGAGTAGAAATCTAGAGGCTTGGATTTAAAATTAGATGTTCTATTAGTAAGCTATGAGATCTTCATCAACTTTCCAGACCTCTTTTTTTTTCTATTAAATGGGTGAATTGGAACAGATTTCCAAGATCCCTTCTAGATTTTATGTTCTATGTCTATATGCCTATGTGCCTATGATTCTTTACTTTTAAGTATTAGTTGTGCAAGTGGGGGGGATGGTGAAAGGAAAATGAGGCAAGAAGAGAAAGAGATCACAATCAATATCTGTGCTAGAATTCAAAACTAAGTTATAGAAGTCAAAAAATGAGGATAGAAAAGACCAACATGGTACAGGAGAAAAAATACCAGATAGGGAATTGTGAGTCTATTTATATTTCTTGTTCTCATATTAACTAACTATGTACTTCTGTTAGTCTCTGTTTTCTCATCAATTTGCTAGACTATAATTCTAAGACCATTTATACAACAAGGAATGCAAACTGGATGTCTTCCCTTTTAAAACCTCAGACCCAACGCATTGCCTGGAGATCAACAAACATAAGATTATAGGAGCTGAAAGGGTTCTTTAAGACCATCTAGTCTACCTCTCCTCATTTTACTAGTTAGGAAACTGAGACCTAGGGAAACTCAAGTGACTTGCCTGAAGTGACTAATAAGGGGTTGTGAAGATTGATATTGAAATACCAACATAACCAGTTTTAATTACTCTATAGTTCATTTTACTAGGATCAAGCAAACATGGTGTAATTCATTGCTATTTAATGTATAATCAAGACGTGTACCCATTTTCATAGAACACTACCTCTAAAACTTTTCTACGTTCTTTTCTAACTCTGCTCTTGTATCTTATTCTCACCTTTCCTTCTTCCAGTAAAGTTTCGTTCATGCTTCAGTACTTCTGTTTATGTTCATAATGGTTTCTCTACCTCAGAATCAAGGAGCCTCTTCTTCAAATCCTTTCTAAAAAACCTTGTGATCAGAGAAACCTTTCAGCATCAGTCCTTCAATAAAGGTTTCATTTAAAGAGTATAGAAGGAGAAGAAAGAAGAGATTTTGAAAAGAACAGTAATTAATAACATAGAACTCTTGAGATTTTTCTTCTATCCACATAAATGTTCTTTGCTTGTTTTGATGGCCTATAGAAACCCATCTCAAACCCTTACAAAGAGCACCCAGAAAAATCGGCACTCAATGGATAGAAATAATATTAATCATCATAGTTATTTCAGAATCCAATCCTGTTTCCTATTTTGAAAAAATAAAGAATGTGAACTGTTTATTAGTGTAGCTGCTGTATCCCATGAAAGTATTACCAGTTTCATAGTTAATTATTGTTACAAACAACAAAAGATAGATGAGATGAAAGGGAAGTTGTTCACTTTTTCGTTCTCTTGCAGAGTGAATCTGGGCCTGAGATATGGGAGTAGAGGTTTGGAGGAACTTTTAGAAGCAGGGACAATGAGAGTAAAGGCAGAATGGTAGCTCCAGAGAATCAGTGTAGAGAGCTATGGGGAGGAGGCAGAGAGATTTCTGCCAATATAAATTCTATAGGAAAATTTTCAGTCCTGTTGTGGGCTGCTGGTCACCTTATATTCTTTTTTGTGGAAGCACCCAGAATCTGGCCTCCCTGATTCTCTTTTCATTGTTAGCCTTACATTTGGAAAATGACACGACACGATGAGTAAACATCACAAGAATCCAGAGGAATAACCAAGGACATTGTGACATAGCATTTAGAGTACAGTATTGTGGTTGAAATAAGCCAGCCAACTCACTAGAATGGGATTTCCCAGAATATATATTAAATGGAAACCAAAAATGAATAAGAAAGTAAAACTCTCCCATTTTTAACTCATCCAGTTAGAAAATAACTAAATATGACAATATATGGGTAAGAAATCCATGAGTGATCTATCACCAAATGCCTTGAAATGACAGCTAAATAAATTGAACAAAATGCCACATACTGGAGGCAGGCCATTGCAGAAGAAAGCTATTAGCTGAAGTTGAAATTAATGCCAGTAAGTATGTGGTGGCAGAAAAATTGCAATTTACCAAATAGCAAGTGAAGAAGCTGTTGATTACTTCAAATTTATTTGAAAGTAGAAATAAACAAATTACAAATAAAAAGCCTGAATATATGTACATTTCATATGCCTTGTTAATAAACACATGATATGAGGATTATAACACAATCCATTGAATTAGTCTATTAGTATTTATATATTGGACAGGTATTAAGGATGGACAGTGATCTGGGTTCCAAATTGTATGTGAGCAGCATATTGGACTGGACAGTTAGAGAAAATCTTCATTGTTCTTCCATAACATGAACCATTCAGTGCAACTAAAACTCATTCTGATAAGTGCATTACAGTGGCAACACAGTATAGTTACACATGATAGGGGCATAAATTTAGAGGTGAAATGGAACTTAAAGGCTATTTAGTCAAACCTACACCATTTTACTTATATGGATACTGAGGCTCAGATTTAACACAGGTAAAAACAGAGGTTAGACTTGATTGCTAGTCTTTTGATTCCAAATCTAGTTATCTTTCTCAAAGACCACACTCTTTCAGAAGAATCAAAATTATAAATAACCTAAATGCAATGATGCTGGATGGCCAACAACAGACATGGGAAGATTCCTATAAAAGCCAATAATGAAGACAGATATCACTTAAAATGGACATGAGTTGGATATGTAGCAAGACTCACAGAGCAAATGGATAAAGAGTAACAAATTTTTATCAGGGAATTGTGACATGCGAGGCATTGTGCTGAACCTTAATTGAGGATATGAAAAGAAAGTAAAATCAATCCCTGTCCTCAAGGAGCTGACATTTTAATTGGGGAGATAAGATGTATATAAATAGATATTTACAAAGTGAGGGAGGGAAGGGAATAAACATTTATTAAAAGCCCTGCACTATACTAAGAATGTTACAAACATTATCTCATTTGATCTTCACAACAATCTGATGAGGTACATGCTATTATTTTCATTTTATAATTGAGGAAACTGAGGCAGCTAGAGGTTGAGTGACTTGTCCAGGATCACTCAACTAGCCAGTAAGTATCTGAGGCTGGATTTGAACTAAGGTTTTGCTGATTCCAGGTCCAGCACTTTATCTACTGTTTCATCTATTTTCAAATACAAGATAAATACTAAACAGAAGGAAAATAACCAAACTTATAGGAGAAGGCACTAACAGTTGAGGGTCTGACTTAGAAAGGTTACCTGCAGAAGGTGGAATCAGAATGGAATCTAAAAGGAAGCCGGGGATTCTAAAAGGCAGAGGTGAGGATGATGTACAGTCTAGACGTGAGGAACAACTGATGCAAAGGCACAGAGATGGGACAGAGAGCATTGTGTATGAAGAACAGCCTTTAGTCTAGCATGACTTGATCTTGAAGTGTGTTGGGGGAGTGATGTGTAAGAAAACTAGAAAAGTAAGAAAGGGTCAAGTGTATTTATTTTTTTTTTGAGGGTGGAAGGCAAGATAATTTAGGTTAAGTAACTGGCCCAAGGTCACATAGCTAGTATCAAGTTTCTGAGGCCAAATTTGAACTCAGGTTCTTCTGATTCCAGAGTCAGTGTTCCATTCACTGTGATACCTAACTGCCGCTGAAAGGGTCAAGTTTTAAGTCAAACATAGGAGTCTCTATTTAATGTTAGAACTAATAGGAAGCCACTGGAATGTGCTTAATAGTTGTGGGTGACCATGTCAGACCTGCAATTTAGGAAAATCACTTTGGCAATTGTGTGTGGGATAATTTGGAGTGGGGGAGAGACTTGAGACAGATAAAGGATTTAAGTATGGACTACTGTAATAGTCCAAATCTGAGGTGATGAAGGCTTAGGGTTATGGCTGAGTGAATGGACAAAGGGAGACATACAATATGTATTGTAGAAATAAAATGAGAAAAATTTGGGAAAGTTTTGTAAATTTGAGAAAGGATTGAATATTTGAGAAGATATGATACCAATGTTGCACATCTCAGTGACTGGAAGGATGGTAATGACCTTGACAGTAATTGGGAAGTATGTAAAAGCAATACATTTTTAGGGGAAAATAACACCTTTGGATATATTTAGTTTAGTTACCAATAAGAAATATATAGAGGATTCTGGGAAGATGGTAGAGTAGATCAGAAAATTCCAAGCTCTCAAGATTTACCCCCACAAGGTAAAATAGCAGCTTAGGGTAAACAAAGTACTGGTAAAAATAAATAAGAATAGGGCACAACAGGGATCTTCCTGTGACAATTTGAGAACATCAAAAGAAAAATCCTAGGGCAAGGTTTGGTCCCTGTGAAGAGCAAACACCTCCAGGCTAGGGTCTACTTAAAGAACAAAGTCAAGCCCTGGGGTTAGTTGGCTTGAGAGACTACCTCAGCCCAGCTACAAGAACTTTTTACCCACAGGATAGAAAAAGGAGTTGTTCATTGAGCCAGGGAAGATTGAGGGAGCCTCCACTGACCGGAACACCAGACCCAGCTGTGCTTTTAAGAGCACTAGGGGTGAGAAAGAATCAGCACACCCCCATAAGTGGTAAGTGCAAAAGCAATGGGACAGAGCCCCTTGAGCACTTACAGGAGGTTTGAGGTTTGGCTTTGGTTCTAGGCTAGAGGGGAGAGCTAAAGATCTTGGTCAAGAGGTTCCATGCCTCATACTCCAGGGCTAGAGATAATTACAAAACTTAAGCTATTACCACAAAAAATGTACAGGCAAAGGAGAAAGAATCCAGCCATAGAAAGTTATTATGGAGAAGACAGGGGTTTGTATTCAGAGGAGGATGTTGAAGCAAAGAAACACCTTCTGTCCCAAAGAGTAATATCTAATGGTCACTTGCCCAAAAAGAATTCATAAAAGATCTTTAAAAAGACTTTAAAAATCAAATGACAGAGATGGAGAAAAAAAAACTTAAAAAAAAAAGAAGAATCCAAGAAAAACAAAAAGATTATAAAAGGAAAGTCAACCAATTAGAAAAGATCCAGAATCTTAAGGAAGAAAATGACACCTCAAAAATTAGAATTGGGCAAAGTGAAGCTAGAGAAATTGTAAGAGATCAAGAAATAATTAAACAAAATATGAATAATGAAAAAATAGAAGAGAAAGTGAAACATAAGAAAAGCAAAAGATTTTAAGACTAGATCAAGAAGAGAAAGCATAAAAATAATCTGACTAACTGAAAACTATGATCGAAAAAAGAATCTTGATACAATAATACAAGAAATAATTAAAGACAATTGTCCTGAAGCATTAGAACAGGGGGGAAAGTAGAAATAGAAAAATATCCATTGATCACTACTTAAAAGAAATCCCATGAGGAAAACTCATAGGAATATCATAGTCAAATTCTGAAACCCCCAGCTCAAGGATAAAATATAAAAGCAACAAGAATAAAACAATTTAAATATGATGGCACCACAATTAGTATTACACAAGACATAGAAGGCAAGAAAGACCCTCTTTCCTTTTATAATCTTCTTGTTTTTCTTGGATTATTCTTATTTTTAAGTTGTTCCTCCATCTCTGTCATTTTAAAGTCTTTTTTAAGATCTTCTATGAATTCCTTTTTGGGCAAATAACCATTTGACATTACTCTTTGGGGTAGAAGGGGTTTCTTTGCTTCAATATCCTCCTCTGAAGACAAACCCCAGTCTTTTCTATTACAGGACTGCAGCTCTTGAAATACTACATATGAAGAACAAAAGAACTGGTGCTCTGGATGAAAACATTATACCCAGAAAAGTTAAGCATAATAGTGAATGACAAAAAAATGGACATTTGATCAACTGTCAGACTTTCAAGATTTTGTTAAAAAAAAAGCAAACCCTAAACTTAATAGAAGATTTTACATACAAGAGCCAAGAGAAATATGAGAGGTACATACCAAAGACTGATTATAAGGGATTCAATAAAGATGGATCATTTACTTTATACACATGTAAGATTTAAAATGTATGTCTAAGATTCTTATTAATAATTGGGTAGCTCATAAGAAACTTTAGGGTAAAACTGAATATGATATGCATTTAAAAAGTAAAACCAATGGGGAGGTAGAGTCAAGATGGTGGAGTAGAAGCAGGACTTGTGCAGGGCTCCGCCTTCCATCTCCTCCAATTCAAGTCAATCCAATTTGACTCTGAACAAATTTTGGAGCTACAGAACTCACAAAATGCCACAGAGAAGCTAACCTCCCACTGAGGACAGCCCAGCAGGCCGGCAGGAAGCGGCAAGCGCAGTGCTCTTGGGAGCCGAGCCCAGCACCACAGGAACCGGAGGTTTTAGTCCCAGGTGGGCCTGACCAGCTGCCAGCTCGTAGATCACCAGCAGCTGTGGTGGTTTCCAGAATTATCAACCCATAGATGCTAAGGATAAAGTGAGAGGTCAGTGCAGTGTGGACTTTGGGATCCAGTAATTTGGAAGTTTGGTCAGCCTTTGCCCCTGGGGTGAGAAGCAGCTGAGATGCAGAGGCCATGCAGCCACAGCCACATGATTGCTTCAGCTCCTGGCCTACAGATTGTAGGGGGACCAAGCAACCAGTCTGAGGGGATAAAACTTTTGCTTTAACCTGTTTGGATCTGGATTGTGGTCTAGGGTGGAGGTCCTAGGATGTGTGACCAGCTTGCGAGAGCATGTGGAGGTTTCAGAGAGGACACCCAACGAATACCTTCAGCAGCTGAGAAAACCCCAGCAATTGTGACGAAGCTTCCCTGTCTGGTAGCAGAGTTCTACTGTGGCAAAAAGCCCAACAAGTCAAATAATTGAGTGGTGACATGAGCAGGCAAAGGAAGCAAAGCAAACAGAGCAACCCAACTTTACACTCCTATTTTGGGGACAAAAAGGATCAAAGCATGGAACAGGAAGAAGACAGTGAAGTCAGAACACCTGCACCAAAAGCTTCCAAGAAAAATACGAGCTGGTCACAGGCCATAGAGGAGCTTAAGAAGGATTTTGAAAACCAAATAAGAGAAGTGGAGGAAAAATTGGGAAGAGAAATTAGAATGATGCAGGAAAATTATGAAATGAGAGTCAACAACCTGACTGAAGAAAATAACACCTTAAAAATAGACTAACTCAAATGGCAAAAGAGGCTCAAAAAAGCAATGAGGAGAAGAATGCCTTAAAAAGTTGAATTTGCCAGATGGAAAAAGAATCTCAAAAGCTCACTGAAGAGAAGCATTCCTTCAAAATTAGATTAGAGCAAATGGAAGCTAGTGACTTTATGAGAAATAAAGATACTATTAAAAGATCCAAAAAAGTGAAAAAATAAAAGGCAATGTGAAATACCTTACTGGGAAAACCACTGACCTGGAAAATAGATCCAGGAGAGATAATTTAAAAATTATTGGACTACCAGAAAGCCATGATCAAATAAAGAACCTAGAAATCATCCTTCAAGAAATTCGCAAGGAAAATTATCCTGATGTTTTAGAACCAGAGGGCAAAATAGAGGTTGAAGGAATCCATCAAACACCTCCTGAAAAAGATCCCCAAAGAAAACTCCTAGGAATATTATAGCCAGGTTCCATAGCTCCCAGATCAAGGAGAAAATATTACAAGCAGCTAGGAAGAAACAATTTGAATATTGTGGAAACACAATCAGGATAACACAGGATCTGGCAGCTTTTACCCTGAGGAATCGAAGGGCTTGGAATATGATATTTTAGAGGTCAAAGGAGCTGGGATTAAAGCCAAGAATCACCTAACCAGCAAAACTGAGTAGCATGTTTCAGGGAAAAATATGTTCATTCAGTGGAATAGAGGACTTTCAAGAATTCTTGATGAAAAACCAGAGTTGAATAGAAAATTTGACATTGAGATACAAGAAGCAAGAGAAGCATGAGAAGGTAAACAGGGGAAAGAAATCATAAGGAACTTATCAAAGTTGAATTATTTACACCCCTACATGGAAAAACAATAATTGTAACTAATGAAACATTTCTCAATATGAGAATAGTTGAAGGGAATAGAAATGTGTATATATCTATGTCTATTAAGGAGGGTATAAGGGCATACGAATACATATGTGAATGTGTGTTTAGTGTAAAATATACAGTTATACATAGATAGAGGGCACAGGACCAATTTAATAGGAAGATATAATACTTAAAAGGTGAAATTGATAGGTGAGAGAGGAATATAATGAGAGGAGATGGGGAGAGACAGAATGGGATAAATTATCTCATATAGAAGAGGCAAAGGAAAATGGTTACAATGGAGGGGAAGAACAGGAAGGCAAAAGGGAATGGGTCAACCTTATTCTCATTGAATTTGGCTTAGGGAGGGAATGACATACACACTAAATAGGGTATTTCACCCTATAGGAGAGTAGGGGGGAAGGAGAGGAGAGGGGGGATGATGGAAGGGAGGGCAGGCTGGCAGGGAGGGAAGTTGGAAGCACCCACTTTTGAAAAGGGACAGGATCAAAGTAGAGAATAGAAAAAGTGGGAATTGGGATAGGAGGGAGAGAAATATAGTCAGTCTTTTGCAATATATCCACTATGGAAATGTTTTGTATAGCTACACATGTACAACCTATACTGAAATGCTTATCTTCCCAGTAACCGTGGGTGACAAAGGAGGAGAGGAATGAATCTGGAATTCAAAGTTTTAAAATCAAATGTTTAAAATATATATACTATTATTAATATTATTTTACATGTAACTGGGAAATAAGATATACAGGCACTGGGGCACAGAGATCTACCATGGCCTACTGGAAAGTCAGAGGGGGTATGGGAGAAGATACAGGAGAGAGCAGATTGGAGGAGGGGATATCCAGTGGGATCACTATTTTGGGGTGGTTGGGTAGGGGAAAAACGGGGAGAAAATTTGTAACTCAAAATTTTGTGGAAATGAATAATGTGAACTAGAAGTTGATAAAGCATTTGATAAGAAAAAATTAAAAGCATTTAGGAACAGCTTAAAATAGTAATTATTTTATGCAAATGAGGTACAAGAGGAAGAATCAAAATAGAAAAATTAGATGGGGGAAGTTCTGGTAATCTACTTTCATCTGGAATGGGTTTGAGAAGAAACAGTACATATATATTGTAGAAGAATATAGAAGTCTTCTAAATTCAGAAGAAATAAAATGGTAGGGTGATAGGGAGAGGGGAGAGGACAAGGAAGGGATCTTTAAAGGAATAGGTAAAAGTGGGGTACAGAAAAGTATTTAGATTTATGGGGATGGGAGGATAGGGGAGGGATCTTGAGAAGACAGTAGGCAAGTAATAGGAGGGCAAAGTATTAGGAAGAAGCAAAGTACAGGAGGCAGGAGGGATAGGAAACAAGAGATATGCACAAACATGAAAACAAAGATCAGGAGTAGAATTTGTTTGGGAAAGTATGTCTACGTATGTATATGTGTATGTATATATCTATAGCTATAGAGAAACGTATCCAAAATTAGTTGTAGCCTTCCAGGAGGAAAAGAAAGAACAAAATAAGTAAGTGCACAGCGGAGAACAATAGAAAACTTACAAGGAAGCAAAGATGAACAATTCTCATCACAATGTGTATTTTTCATCGTACAGACTTTCTTGAAATGAAGATTTATTGTTACGTATTTTGAATCCTTGTGTTTTGCTATGCACATGATATGCTTTTTTTCTTTCTTATTTTGTATTTCAATTCCAATATTTAAATTTATGATGTTTTCATTTCTTTTCTCTATTCTGTATTTGCATTCTGATGTTCAAGTCTAAAATAAAATTTAAAAAAAAGAAAAAGGAAAGAAATCCAGTTCAAAAATGTCCACTAGACAAGAAATGATCAAGAACTGAGGATTGCAAGAGAGACTAGGCTGGATATATGGATTTGGGTTTCATCTGCAAAGAGACACTAAGTGAATTCATGGAAACTGATGAGACCAACAGGTGTGAGAGACAGAGAGAAAAGGGAAGAGACACCAGAGATTTTAAGAATACTTTTAAGAATGCCCATAGTTAATAGGCATTTGAGGGGAAAAAAAAAACTATAGCAAATGAGACTGAGAAGGAATGGTCAGAAATATAGGGGGTAAAATAAAAGAATAGTTTCATGAAAATACAGAGAGGAGATAGTAGGGAGAAACAGAAAATGATAGTGTCCAATCCTGTAGAAATGTGAATGCTATTTGGGCTTGTTTACCTAATGTGTTACACTGATGTGTGTGTGTGTGTGTGTGTGTGTATACACACATAATACCCCATGGTTTTAATAATTACTGCTTTGAAGCAAAGTTTGAAATTTTGTACTGTGAGGCTCATTTTCTAAAATTATTTTTCTTTGATATTCTTGATCTTTGCTTCCTCTGGATAATTTTTTGTTATTTTGTCTTGTCTATGACACTTAAATTCATTGGTATGACACTCAATTTATAAATTAATTTAGCTGGCATTGTCACTTATATTAGCATTATCTAACCTTAAAGATTAATGTACCTCTAATTATTTCTAGTATTTACTTCTGTAAAGAATAGTTTATAATGGTATTAATGTAATTCCTATGTATGACTTGGTAGGTGAATTCTTAGAGATTTAATACATTCTCTAGACATTTTAAATGGAATTTCCTTTTCTCCCTCTTCCTGCTGGATCTTACTGGTTATTGAAAAAAAACAGGCTAAACATTTTAGGGGAACAATGTGAAATTCCATTACTTTAGCTAAGTTATTGCCTCAATAAATTTATTAGTTTATTTTCTAGAGTTCACTAAATAAAGCATAAACTTTTAATCAAATGCTTTTTTCCCCTTATTATAATGTTTATTGTATTATTGTTATACTATTCAGGTCTTCTTTCTTTCCTTTTTTTTTTTGCTTTTTGGAGGACAATTGGGGTTAAGTGACTTGTCCAAAATCACATGGCTAGTAATTGTGTCAAGTGTCTGAGGTCGGATTTGAACTCAGGTCCTCCTGACTTCAGGGCTGGTGCTCTATTCACTGTTTCACCTAGCTGCCCTCAGGTCTTATTTCTTGTCCAACTTTTTGTTGGGTTTTTCTAGAACTGAATTGCACACACTGAGATTCCCATTTATTGCAATATTGTTGTCTGATTTCTTTGCTTCTCCTTTAAGTACTTAAAACCTGTCATTCAGTACATATATATGTATATATATATATATATATATATAATTATTGCTATTATTTCACTGAATATGGTGCCTTGAAGCATATTACAATTTCCCTGCTTTTATGTTTTAATATCTATATTTTGACTATTGTCTTTTCAGAATTCATGATTGTTATTCTTCTTTCACTGAAATTAATCTGAAGAACAGTAAATCGTATTCTAGTCCCACATTTAACTCTTTGTGAATCTTTATGTTTGAGGTATGTTTCTTGGATTCTGACTGTTGTATTTTTTCTTTCACTGGGGATCTCTGGGTTCCTGCCCGGGTGTTTATAATTTGGGTGTTCTTTCAGGAAATTATGCTCGAAAGAAAGTAAAAATAGGTTTGGGCAATTTTCTTTCATAATTTCTTGAAATATGATATCTAATTTTTTCTTTGGTTACAGTTTTTCTTGTACAGTCATCAACTAAGTTGGCTTGGTTCCATGCTGAGGTTCTGAAAATCATAGTCCTACTGAAAGTCATAGATTACTGGCTTTAGACCTCTTCAAAGGCTCTTTCCACATTAAACTGTGAGCCTCTTGAGAGCAAAGATTATTTTTCCCTTCTTATTTTGTATTCCTAAGACTTAGCACAGTGCTTGGCATGTAGAAGTCACTTAGTACATGCTTGTTGGTAGATTACTGATTGATTGTGTCTTTTCCCTTTCTATCTTCTTGAGTCCCTAGTGTGATCACAAAATATTAGTGATTATGCTAATTTTGGACCTCCTGGAGGGTCCCCTCATGCTGGCTACCCAGGACTGCACCTATTTGTTTTCTTGAGCTGTCCCCTATTAGGAGCTGGACTGGTTTCAGACCTTTGCATGGCCGTAGACAGAGTAGACACAGTACTGTCTGATTTATATATAATATACAAATATATTTAAATGAAGAAGATTGGGCTAGATCCAGGCCTTCCTAGTGTATGCTCAACAGAAAACCTGCAGCTTTCTGACCATGTTATTGTTCTGTCTTAAACTCAAGGGAGATTCTCTTTGGTAAAATCTCTTTTGGTGAATACTGATCACTGCTTTACCCAATATTGTTTTAAATCCGTGGGCTTTCTATTTTTGGCAGGGGAGGTAAGATGGGTTTGAATGTAGTTCAATATTGCTAGATTTATTGAAAATCTAAGCCAGGTCTTGATAGGTATTCAGTAGGAGCTAAACATTGATCACTGTTGGGGCTCCTTAAGGATAATGCCTCTGTAATTTGTTATGGTTATAACCTGGTTCTGAATCACTACCATTTTCATAAACAAATTCACATGCCTTAACAATTTTTTCAATTTCTGATTTGTCAACATATTGTTGGGTAAATTGTGGATGTTGCCATGGAGGGCCTTTTGATTCTGTCCTTGTATCTTAGCCATTTCATAGATTCAATCCAGAGGAAAACCATTTTTATTTACATTTAATAAATTCAGTGGCATACACTTTTTATCAATTTTTGACATTGCTTGGTGAAATGGTGTCTCTTTACTCCAGAGCATTTATATAGATTTTTAAAAAATCTATATCATATACTCCAAGAATGTCTATAAATCCTCTTCTTCCTTTTTTTTGTCTCCTCATAGTCATGGGTCTCCCATTTCATTAATTTTATATCTATCTATTTTTCTGGGTGAGGAATACTTTCTTTGTTTATGATGGTTCATTTTACTGTACTGAAAGTATACATTAAGACTAATATTACTTTAAATGTAGTCTTATAATTAAGCTTTAATTTCAGGTTGCCAAGAAATTAGGAATACAATCACACCCTTCTACTTGATATCTTTATGCTCCTTGTGACTTGTCTAGAACAGATCAAAGTATGTGTAGGTATCACCTTAATCCAAGGATTCAATGTGATCTATGGATTCAAACATAAAGTCTCATTCTCTACCTTTCCTTCACATAAATAAAGAATTTTACATTTGAATCCAAATGGAGATATTTACTTTTTCAGTAGAACCAAGTAACGATGTTATCCATGTATATTGACTAATTAATAAGACATTTTGTTTTAGATCTCTTTTAAATTTGGATGGTGTACTTAGTTCTATTTAGGAGAGTTGTTAATAGATTTAAGGCTAATCCAAACCAGTAATAGGCTTAAAATGTTTCCCTGAAAAATCCTGTTTTATATTAATTATATTTGGCATTATTATGTTAGTAGTATTTTTAAAATAGAGGATAGTTATCCATACAAAAATCAAATGCTCTAGTGTTCTTATTATACTTGGGCCTATTTTACATCTTCCCAATATATTAATTATCCCTTAGTATGGAACTAATAAAAAGTTTTGTGATTTTCAATAATAGTAGCATAAATGTTATAGTACTTTCTGACTGTTTATTAAATAATTTCCTAAAAATAATGCTGCTGGTAGGTGGCTAGGTGGCACAGTGAATAGAGCACTGGCCCTGGAGTCAGGAGGACCTGAGTTCAAATCTGGTTTCAGACACTTAACACAAAACCTAGCCATGTGACCTTGGGCAAGTCACTTAACCCCAATTGCCCTCAAAAAAAAAACAAAACCAAAAAAAAATAATGCTATTTTTGTTCTTGTAATTTCTTAATACAAACTTTTTTCTCCTTAGTCAATATATTATTTCTTGGAACCATTTATACATGTTTTAGTCATATAAGCTGTCAATACTTTGCACAAATGACATAAGCCCTAAATTGGTCTATATTTAGAAGGGTCACTGCTGTTCTCATCTTTTAGTAATATCTGATGACTTCTTTTAAGGAAGGTAGAATTAACATCTAAGAATTAGATTCTAGGAAGTAACTGTTAAAGTTTTCTGCTAGTATTTCTATTATCATTGTAAAAAGTTTGAATCAATAATTATAGATTTTATTTTACCTTACCAGCTTTTGAAAAAGGCAGAAAAATTAATTTAGTTTCCTTGACATAACTCTTCTTTTGTTCACTATATTAATGTTCTGCACAATTTGATTTTTCATTATGTTGTTGGAATTCTAGCAATCATACAAGTCAATTGTCTCCCTAGGGAACTATGTCCTAATCTGAAGATATATTTGCTTAACCAACGAGAGGATGGAAAGGTAGATTGTGTGCAATCTACCTTACCATAGATAATCATGGGATTTTTGGTGCTAGCACAACCCTACCCACCCTTATCCTCAATATTCTCTCCATATCCTTGTGATATTCAAATTTCCTTTCTGAGGTGTGTGTTGGTCCTTCAAGAAAGTTAAAAATTAACTGCTACTGGGATGAGTAATAAACATTTATATAGTACTTACCAAGTACCAGTTATTTCAATTCTCACAACAACCCTGTGAGGTAGGTAGCTGTTTTTATTCCCATTTTATAGTTGAGGAAACCGAAGCACACAAAGGTATGGTCACACAGCTATTAAGTATTTGTGACTGGATGTGAATTCAGATCTTTCCAACTCCAGGCTCAGTATGGCTATAGCTGCTCAGGTGGAAGTCTGAAAATTTATGAAAATTTCCCATATATATATATATATATATATCCAACATATGCACCCATTATGTTTATATCATCTCCTGGTTGGTTTTGTGGTCTGTAAAAGTGAGTATGAGTAAAAGTCCTGCGACTCCCCTTTTTTGGGGGGGTAGAACAGAATGAGTCATGTAGGATGGGCTACACTATCTCCAACCTTCTCTATCCCTTTCCCAGCCCTCATACTCCTCTTTTAAATTCTGCTCTCTCAGTCACATGCCCCATCATCCTTCCAGTTACTTTAATTCCAAACCCTGGTAACATTTCTGACAATTTTTTTCTTCTTTATCAAATGTATCAAATAAGTTTTCAAATCTCATCATTTCTGTGTTCCTATCACTCATGTTTATCTCACTTTCTCTACCCATATAATTACCATTTTGTTTAGGACCTTAACATCTTTTGCTCAGACTATTGCAACAGCACCCCTAATTGGTCTTCTTCCATCTACAACACATTTTCTACAGTTACCAATTATTTTCCTAAAGCAGTGGACTAACCATTTCTTTTTTCTATTTGATCTAATCTAAAGGGATTTTATTTACTCTAGCATCACATATTCTGTCATCTTCATTTCCCCCTTTTAAACATCTATTTTCTATAGGTTTTATAATGTAATCAATCATTAATAGAATTATACATATTTATCATGAATATTTAAATAAATACATGCATCTGTACATATTGGAAGTTTATGTCCTGGAATTAAAAAAAAAAAACCCGGGGCGGCCAGGCGGCACAGTGAGTAAGAGCACTGGCCACAGAGTCAGGATGACCTGGGATCGAATCCAGGCTCTGATACTTAGCACCACACCCAGAAATAACTGGCCATGCAACCTTGAGCAAGTTACTTAACGCCAATTGCTTAAAAAAAACCCCAACATAGTGGCATGTGATGAAAACTGTCTAGAGTTCACTGATATAGAAGAAAAGAAAATTTTCACAAATTTTTTTGGAGTTTCCCCTCACCTCTGATCTCTTTACTTTTTAAGTCTCTGACATATGTTTTTGATTAATATCAAAATTTTTGTATTTTGATTAGAGAAATGCAAATCAAAACAACTCTGAGGTACCACATCTCACCCGTCAGATTGGCTAAGATGACAAAACAGGAAAATGACAAATGCTGGAGAGAATGTGGGCAAATTGGAACACTAATGCATTGCTGGTGGAGTTGTGAACTGATTCAGACTTTCTGGAGAGCAATCTGCAATTATGCCCAAAGGGCTATAAATACTTTCATATCCTTTGACCCAGCAATACCACTCCTAGGGTTATATCCCAAAGATATCATAAAAGTGGGAGGAAGACCCACATGCACAAAAATGTTTATAGCAGCTCTTTTTGTGGTAGCAAAGAATTGGAAATTAAGGGGGTGCCCATCAATTGGGGAATGGATGAATGAGTTGTGGTATATGCATGTTATGGAATACTATTATGCTATAAGAAATGAGGAGCAGATGGTCTTCATATTTACCTGGAGAAGCTTATACAAACTGATGCTGAGTGAGAAGAGTAGAACCAAGAGAAATTTGTACACAATTACAGACACAAGGTATGTGTGATGACCAACTTTGATAGATTGGACTCTTCTCAGCAATGCAGTGATATGTCAATCCCAAAAGACTCATGATGGAGAGAAATATGTGCATCCAGAGAAAGAACTAGAAAGAACTGAGTTTATATCCAGATGGAAGCAAAATACCTGATCTTTTTCCTTGTTTGGTTTTATGTCCTCTTTACCATTTTTCATTCCATTTGATGCAATCCATCTTTATAACCTGACTAATGTATAATGTGAAAGTATTTACAGATCCTATACTTGACTATATACCGCTATGGGGAGGGGTGGGAGGGGAGGAAAGGGAACAAAATGTGAAACTCAAGGAATTGTGGAATTGAATCCTGTAAACTAAAAGTAAACAAACAAATTAATTTTTAAAAAAGAGAGAAAAAAATAAAATTTAATTAAGGAAAGATAAAAAATGTTTGTATTTCTTTTTTTTATTCATCATGGACTCTTTTTGTCATCTTAAACTTTTGATTTTTGTTTTCAGTAACTAAGAGAATGTAGAATTTCTGGCATAGTTTTTATTTTCCAGATTCATTTATATATTTCATTTTCAACACTTTAATTGGGGAATGTATTATTCAATCTTTCTACTTCATATGACAGCTAAATAATTATATGGTTTTGCAATACTTTTCTCAAATTTTTAAATAGTTCACTCAAGTAATTTTTGCCATGGTGGTATTTGATAAACATCATCAGGATATATACTATTAGAAATTATTCTTTGATGACTTTCCTCTTATGGTTTTTACCATGGTAATTGCATGTAATGTTATGTTCAGGTCCTAAAATTCTTTTACACTGTCAAATACTGTGAGACAATTAATTTTTCATGATGACTACAATAAATACTAGCTTTTCAAAATTATTGTTTTAGTGGTCCAGTTGGATTTATGTTGTCAAACCCTAAAAGGACTTTTAGAATTCCAGTCTAAGTATGCCCATCTCTCAAAATAATTTGTGATAATGGAACTGTTTTTGTCATTTTCCCCATTATTATGTATAATTGATAGATTTCAAATAAGTAAGGATTTTAAATGAAATCGTGTCTTCATTCTTTCTCTCCCAGGTTTTAGTAGCACCTCAATGATATCTCATTTCATCTAAGCTATGTCTAGGTATGATTTTTAAAATGATTTATCTTATTGGCTGAAAATATGTTGTAACTTTGAATTGAGGGTTAAATTGACAAAAAGAACAACAACTAGGAAGCCCTTACCTAACTTCTGATATATTCTTCAAATTTTTAAATAATATTTTATTAGAATGTAATGAAAGTACAGTGTGCAGGTATTTATGTAAAGTAATAAATCTTTTTTTTCCCCTTTTTTGGGGGGGAAGGTAGGGCAGTTGGTGTTAAGTGACTTGGTCAAGGTCACATGGCTAGTTTTTTGTGTTAAATTTCTGAGGCCAAATTTGAACTCAGATCCTCCTGACTCCAGGGCCAGTGCTTTATTCACTGTGCCACCTACCTGCCCCTAAAGTAATAAATCTTGTTAATTTTTACATCTTTGCAAAATTTTTAATTTGCAAAATGTTCCCACTTTCCTATAGTTATTTGTTTACACAATTTGACATTGAGTTCACAACCTTTGGACATGTATCTTTTAATTATTAATCAATATACCACACCTATCACACTGTGTATTAAGTGTATTTTTTAAAGGACAATCCATTTTTTTTCAAATCTTACTTTAATTATAATGCATAATTTTCCCTGGAGATTATATTAGGTATATATTGTGGCCATTAAATCATGTTCATCTCATTTCTTAGATAAATTTCTTAACTTTCTTGTTCATTCATTCATTTACCCACTCGTTTATTTGTTTGTTTGTTTGCTTATTTATATGGTACAACGTTAAGTTGCAGTATCTCTTCTCCTTTTGGTAATTTTTGTAATTCCAGAATAATTCAAATTCTCAGCATAGTATATTAATATATTTTTTCAGGATTCTTCATTCTCTCAATGGGTAATGATGCTTACAATCCCTCTGATAATTAAAAAAAAACCCTTCAAACCCTTT
The DNA here is from genome assembly GCF_028583685.1 of Petaurus breviceps papuanus. Lineage (NCBI taxonomy): Eukaryota > Metazoa > Chordata > Mammalia > Diprotodontia > Petauridae > Petaurus > Petaurus breviceps. Next base: position 90,144,968 of record NW_027186304.1, read on the forward strand.
TTGGGTGAGTGGTTTATAAGCCTGATGAAGACACTTTGATCTTATATTGACTCATCTGGACAATTTTTTATGATAATTTTCATTCTAAGCTTTGAGCGAAAAAATGACTGTCTTCAGTAAATATAACATCTATTCTAATCTTTCAGTCTTTGTATCAACTTGCCCATGACAAAAAATTTTTTATAACAAGGCAGATCTTTTAAAATTATTATTATTATTGATCTTCTTCCTGCTTTTCCAACTTCCAGAAAACCTATGCTACATTACAGAGGAAGTTGGTCCCCTATGTGCCATGTTTCACTTAAGATCACAGTTTTTTTCCTATAGATTAATTAGACTCGTTTGCAGCAAAATCTTATCAATTATTGGCATAATTTTTTCACTTCCAGCCATACTCTCCTTTGTGCGTTGGTGCAACTAATACTGTTTAATTGTGGACTTGAAAGATTCTTGAAATGCTTGGTATCCCTACACCAATAGATAGTGTAGTATGTTTAATTAATACTCATTAAAGTGTTTTATTTGTGAACTGCAATTTGTCCCCATTTCCTTGGAATGATATTCATTCTTAAAAAAAAAGAGAACAATGAAACACATATGTATGGCACGGTATCCAATACTCAACTGCAGGGAATGATGCATGACTAAAAGTGGGAAAATCAGCTTTGTTACATTTCCATCTGGTCAAGGTCAGATGTTCTGAATCAGCCTAGTGTCAGTAGAAGGACACACACATAGCCACTCCTGTCATGAGATGTAACCACATCAAAATTATTGTTTGTCTCAAATAATTCTTACACCACTGGATTCTTGTTTTCTTTCTATTTCATGCATGTTTGTGGTTTGTCTTTAATGGTCAGTACCATCTGTACCATATTTATTCTGATGTCCTCCATGTAAAGCAGACCATCACAACATTTTTACATACAGCCAGCCTGCAACTCTGTCATCCCAACTACTTCTTTTCATAGGTGGCAGTTTCATCATGATGGACGGGTTGCCAACCTAATCCTTTGAATTGTCAAAGCCCAGTTGACCAGAATTCAGATTTATTGCCATATCCTATCTATTCTATCCTATCTAAGTTTTCAGGGGACACAGAGTTACCACTGCATATTACCCTGGCTGAAATTCCCTTATCTTCCCATTGTCTATATTTACTTCCATGTATATATTTGCCCCATGGCATGGACAATAAGTTGGACTTTGAAGGAGTGATCATCATCATCATCATTGTTGTTGCCATTATTATCTGATAAGAATAATAGTATTTATAAAGCACATTAGGGTTTAAAAAATGCTTTACATATATTTTCTCATTTTATCCTCAATAACAATCCTGGAAGATAGGTATCATCATCATCACCATCATCATCATCATTATTCCCCATTTTACAAATGAGGAAATTGAGCCTGAGGGAGGTAAAATAATTTGTTTAGGGTCTTACAATCAGTACGTGTCTGAAGCAGGATTTGTATTCAGGTTTACCGGACTCGCTGTCCAGTGCTCTGGGGATACCACCTACTTGGTACCCTTTTACTTCTCTGAAATCCTACTCTAATTCTTCAGTTCATTGTGGAAGTGACCCTGGTTTCTTAAAAATAGTTTCAGAGGAATGCAAGCTCTGGAAGGTCCCACTAAGCTGGGAAGACTTTTTATTTGGTTTTGATGATGGAGTATACACTATCGTGTTTTTTTATCAATGAAGCTAAGTTTCAAGAGATTCATCACCAGAAAGCTGCCCACAGAGTGATGATTATCCAGATAAACTCTGAAGGCCCATCTACTAACTCTGAGTAGTAGAAGGTTTACCTAAACTAATGAAATCACAGAGCCTTAAAATATGAAAATATAAGTACAGCATTCTTCTTTCTTTCTTTTTCTTCTTTATCTTCCTTCTCCTCTTCTTACTTCTTATTATTTATGTTATTATATGTTGTCATATATTATAATACTATTAATAATATGGTATCCTTCATAAACTTAAAGATGAAACATCCCCATACTACAAATATAAACCTCAAGGTTTCCTTGAGAATTCTAGAATCAGAGCATCGTGAAAAGATACAATTCTTGCCCACAAATGATTGGACATAAATTTTACCAGTAAACATTAAGAACAACTTTTTATAAAGTTTATATCTTATTGAATTCTCACAGTCTCCCAACTATATGAAAAGAAAGGCCCTCAAATTATTAAAGACATCATAGAAGCAATTTTAAATCACATTGGAAGAGAATGAGTTACATGTTACCCATTTGTAAGATCTGATGCTGGAGTTGTAGCAAAGATGGTTTGAGTTAACCCATGGAAAATGGGCAGCTAGGTGGCATAGTGGATAAAGTACTAGGTCTGAAGTCAAGAAGATTCTTTATGAATTCAAATGTGGCCTTAGGCATTTACTAACTGTGTAATCCTGGGCAAGTCACTTAATCCTGTTTGCCTTAGTTTCTTTATCTGTAAAATGAGCTAGAGAAGGAAATGACAAACCACTTCAGTATCTTTGCTAAGAATACACCAGATAGGGTCACAAAGACATGACTGAAATATGACTGAACAAAATGGAAAAAGAGCTAACATCCCAAGGCTCTTATTAGTAAAGGAACACTTAACTCTGCAACTGTTCATAGAACATTGCATAGAACATAGAGGCATACTAGAAAGATAGCAACTTGTCTTCATACCATTTCTAACCGAATTTCATCAAAAAGAATGAGAACAAGATAACAATGATGATAAAAATGGACAATAATAATGAGGAAAGCCTTCCATGATTAGTAGACATTCTATGTTGTACTTATTATAAAACATGAGCAAATATCTGTAGTGCCAATGAAATATTTATAGTGCCCATAATCATGATAAAGACCATGACTACAAATATCTCATGATACTTGATCATAAAATATAACAAACTCTCCATATAGAGGACAGAAGCAAAGCATTTATTTATATACCAGAAAATGAATCCCAAAACCAGTAAGCCAATTTATTCATAGAAGTACAGAAGTTAACAAGCTATAACAATACAGAGAGCCACAGCATCCGTTAACTTTTCCACAAACCAATATAAGATCAATATTTACTCACAAACCTCTCTATCTCCTTACCTGAGCATCCTCTCTCTCTCACTGTCTCTCTAGCTGACTTCCAGCTTCCTGTGGGCTCTGCTTCACGCTTCAGAAAACTCCACCCACCACAGGCTCCATGTGACTAAATTCAGCCTATTAGGGGACAGAGTTTACTTTCAAAGTGGGGAAGGTCTTCAAATCCCGCCCAGGGCCTATTAAGGGGCAGGGAAGATCTTCAAATTGCCATTCCCATTACAATATCCCACATGGCAAAAAAAAGGATGGAGAGGTTGTATCTGCACCTCTGAAGGAAGCACCCATATAGAATTAGTTATAGAAGCATTATGGTATCAAGGAAAGCCAATGCTGATAGGATTACATGTATTGATATTAATTCTGCAGAATAATGGCAAAACAAAAAGATATATATTTCCATAAAAATCAGACATGGAATATCATATTTACCAGTGTATTTCCCTTTATTCACATCTTTTCCTCCATTTTGATAGGAAGAGAATTTAAGAAAAAAAATCATTAAATAATTGCTCATTGAGTTAGAAAAGCAAACAAACCTGCTACAAAATTCTAATGTTGTGACCAGTAGAGTCCTCTCAGCTGGATCTTGCTCTCTCACCTTGCCCCTTAATGAAGTATCCATCTGCTTGCTACTGATTAGGGGAAGGCAAGTAAGTCATTTAACATTTTCTGAATAATCCTCTGCTTCCAAACAGTGATTTCTTGTTCACCTTCTCCTTATATTTATGTATTTCTCCTAGGAAGTCATATTGAATAATTAAGAACTGCCTTGTGATATGCTATGCCCTGTTTCAATGTATTATCTTATTTAAAAGTGAAATATTTCTTAAGAAATTAAAAAAAAAATTTACAAAGGCTAATTCAAGAAAGCCAATTCTGTTAGCAGAAAACCTGGCTAGGAAAATGTGTAAACTGCAGAGTTAGCAAACCAGGGAACTAACTGCAAAAGAACTCTTTTAAGGCAGAGCTGAGCTGTGATTTCAGAAGAATGAGACCTGTGTCTGATTCCTCTTGTTCCTCATACATCCCTTTAACTGACCTGCAGGCTCTGCCCTTCTCCAGGGCCTGAGATCAATTCAGCCCCTGAGCAAGAGAGATCCATTGATATATATCTCAGGAGCTGTTTCTTCAAGTTAGTTTTGCTGGTAGTAATGCTGTGATCTTTTATGCCCTAATTCTAGCAAATTAACTCTTTCCTTATTCAATATATGTATCACTTTTTGTCCCAGACCCAATAACAGGAACCTGCCTTATTTCCCTGTGCCTACTACCAGTTTCTGGACTGCCTGTTATCCTACTTTCTCCAAGATTGGAACCCTGCCTGGATACTCTCAGTCTTGCTAAGAACTGGAGTGCTTGCCTGTACCCTAGGCCCCATTGAAGGTCCTTGTCACTTGCCACTATAATTGTCCAGTGTAATCTATAAAACTGCCCAGACTTCCTTCTACCATCTGTTATTTAAATGTCCCACAGTGACTTGAGGAAATCAGAATCATGGAATACTAAAGCTGAAAAAGACATCAGAGGTTATCTACTCTAACCAATTAATTAATCTAATCTATAACATCCTTGACAGGTGTTTATTCAGCTTGCGATTGAATTTATTGTGTTTCTTGGTCTTTGGAGACACCCCCTATCGCCCAACAATGAAAGATCATTTGCCTACTTTGATTTTTGCCTATTGCCTTTTGTCATACTCTTGATATCTCAACCACCTGTCATGACTACCTCCTGTTGTTCACTGCTAAGACCTTACTGAATGACTATCCAGAGGACCTAGCAGTACTTTATGTGGTCAATCCTGGTATCGATGCATTTTAGTAACCATTACAAAGATATAGATAAGAGTAGTGGAATTAGAAGTAGTTGGCTAGAGAATGAAGAGAACTTGTCCACGTTCTTCCCTTTAAGGAATCCTATTTAAGTTTAGATCAAGAAAGTGATGGCATGATTTCCAAGTGAATTGGTTTTAAATGAGGGAGGGCTGTGCAAAGTCATCATCTTCACTTTTTCCTCTGGAGCCATCTGGGTCCAGTGGCAAGATATAAATCAGGACAACTGGAGATGACCCCTGGCAACTGAGAAGAGAGGCAATGATGGAAGAAGAATTCTGCTCTAGAGAAGGAATCTCACCTTGCCTTTTGAAGAAAGGAGATTTTTCTTTCCTTCCCCCTCTGTCACTGGCCAGGGTATTTTGTAGTAGAACTCCTTAACCAGTACAAGAAGCTATGCCCTGTAGAGGTATAGCAACTGTATGTAGTAGAAGCAAGGAGCAAAGTATAGGAATATGCCCAGCAGAATGGGTGCAAAGAGGGAGTGACACAACGCCATCAGAAGAGAAAAGACATCAGACTCTGCAACACCAGTTGTGGGAGACACCTTGGCCATATGTGTTCCCTAAGTGGATGCCTCTGTAGTAATGTAATTTTTTTGTGTGTTGACTCTTCATCCTCTCATTGTGTGTCTTCATTGAAAAGGGAAATCTCAGGTTTATGGGAGGATGTTTTGCAACTGTTCTTCTTACCTACTAAATGCCTTTTCCTTGATCCAAGGGAAAAACACTCTTCTTCATGAGCCACTCACACTAATGGGGATTCATGAGCTGTAGGTTTAGGAGTAAGTTATCTTAAATCTTGGGTAGTCATCTCCCCAAGTACCCAAACTATAAGGGCAAAAAAGGGTGGGATGCCCCAGAAGGGGAATTAAACAGAAAAGGAAATTGTGAAATGATTCTCCAAGGTCACAGAGATAATAAATGGTAATACTTGGATTCAGACCTATATCCCTTGACTCCAAATGCAGGGCTAAGATTTAATTAGACATGAATTGAGAAGGACCTGTGTTCAATTTCAGCCTCTGACCCTGGCTGTGTGATCATGAGAAAGTCATCACAGCTTCTTCATTTATGAAATGGGCTTATACCATGCCTCACATTATCTCACAGGGCTGTTGTAAGCAAAACTTATTATTAAACTTAAAATGCTGTATAAATATTAGTTATTATAAGTAATAATAAAAAGCAAAATAATAACATATTTATTTATAGCAATTTTTGAGGTTTCCAGCTGCATCAAGCTTTGGATGTGACTTCAAGTCTAGTGTCCTAGACACTGCTCTACTTAGGTGCCTCAAATTGCATCTCTTTTCAAAAAGAGATTAGGTGCTTTTTAAATGCTTTATCAGACTTATGACTTCACAAAGGATACTTCAATCCAAGCCTGTCTATGGGGATCTCTTGCCCATGGTATCCTATAAATATCCCCTGAATATGGGGAGGGGTGTGGGAAGGCAGGGCTATGCTCAATGTGGTGGGGAAATCTTTTAGATCTCCTTATATCGTTAGGATATTATGAATATAATATATAATATAATATATATGAATATAATATATCATATCATATCATGATATTAGGATGTCAAGTTCACATGAAATGTGAACTTTTCATTGCTTATTTTTTATTCTTTGATATGACAGACCAACATTTTTTAATCATGCATCTTTTTGATAACCTTTGATATTATATACCCATGTGAGTCACAGGATACCATAATCTGCAAATGATTAAGTTTAATGGCTACAAAAATGGTAATTGAGAGGTACATGGTGGAAATGAGTACACTGCAACATATTACCAACAACAATTTCAAAGGAAGCAATTTAGATACTTGTAAGCATAGAATTTTTTTTTTTTTTTGCTTTTTGGAGGGCAGTTGGGGTGAAGTGATTTGCCTAAAGTCACATGGCTAGTAAGTGTATTAAGTGTCTGAGGCCAGATTTGAATTCAGGTCCTCCTGTCCAGGGCCAGTGCTCTATTCACTATGCTACCTAGCCGCCCCAAGCATAGAATTTTTTGAAAAAGGGCTATACACTCTATTCTTAGCTTGATGACACTTATAGGTGTCATTTTTCCTTTTCCCATCCCCAAAAGTTATGATAGTATGTTACTGACATCCTTCTCATGACAATTTCCTTCCTGAAGATGATTGGTACATGTGATACATCAGTTCCAAAGTTAAGGGCTACTCATTACTCTTCTTAAGATGTTCTTGGAATATCATGTTTAAAATATATTTGAAAATGACAGTTCTACCAAATTAGTCTATTTATTCAGTGCTATGCCAATCAAACTATCAAAAATTATTTTATAGAGCTAGAAAATAACAAAATTCATCTGGAATAACAAAGGCTCAAGCATATCAAGAGAATCAATAAAAAATGCAAAAGTAGTTGGTATAGCTGTACTAGATCTCAAACTGCATTATAAAGTGGAAATTATCAAAATAATCTTGTACTAGCTAAGAAATAGAGTGGTGGATCAGTGGCATAGATTAGGTACAAATTACATTATAGTAAATGATCATAGTAATCCATTATATGATAAACTCAAAGATCCAAGCTTTGGGGGAAAAAACAATAACTCATTATTTGACAAAAAACTGCTAAGAAAACTGGAAAACAGTATATCAGAAACTAGGTATAGACCAATATCTCATACCATATAATATGATAAGGTCAAAATGGGCACAAGATTTACATATCAAGGATGATACCACAAAGAAGTTGAGAGAGCATGGAATAGTTTTTCTGTCAAATTTATGGTTAGGAAAAAATTTAGGACCAAAGAAAATATAGGAGAGTTAAAAATGTAAAATGGATAATTTTGGTTATATAAAATTAAAAAGTTCTTTACACACACACATACAAAACAATGCAATCAAAATTATAAGGAAAGCCGAAAACTGGCAGAAAATTTTGCAGCAAGTAGCTTTGATATAGGCCTCATTTCTCAAATATATAGAGAACTGACTCAAATTTATAAAAATACAAGGCATTCCTCAGTTGATAAATGGCCAAAGGATATGATCAGGGAATTTTCAGATAAAGGAATCAAAGCTATCTATAGTCATATGAAAAAATGTTCTAAATCACTATTGATAAGAGCATTGCAAATCAAAACAACTCTGAGGTACCACCTCAGACCTATCAGATTGGCTAATATGACAAAAAAAGAAAATGTTGTATGTTGAAAGGAATGTGGTAAAGCTGTGACACTAATACACTATTGGTGGAGTTGTGAACTGATTCAACCACTCTGGAGAGCAATTTGGAACTATGCTCAAAGGGCTATGAAACTGCATAACCTTTGATCCAGCAATACCACTGCTAGGTCTATATCCCAAAGACACCCAAAAGAAGGGGGTGGGGGTAGGACATATTTGTACAAAATATTTATAGAAACTCTTTTTATAGTGGCAAAGAATTGGAAATTTGAGGAGATGCCCATCAATTGGAGAATGGCTGAAGAAGTTGTGGTGTATGATTGTGATAGAATACTTTTGTTGTATAAGAAATAATGAGTAGGATTGTCTCAGAATAACCTGGAAAGACTTACTTCAACTGGTGTAACATGAAATGAGCAGGACCAGAAGAATATTGGATGTATAGTACAGCAATTTTGTATGATGATCAGCTGTGAATGACTTAGCTATTCTCAGCAATATGATAATCCAAGACAACCCCACAGGACTCATGATGAAGTATATTATCTGCCTCCAGAGAAAGAACTGATATTATTTGAATACTGACTGAAGCATGCTGTTTTTCACTTTCTTTTTTTTTCTTTTGTCCAAGTCTATTGTAAAAAATTACTAATATGGAAAATTTTACATAATTGTACATGTATAACCTATATCTAATTGTTTACCATCTCAGGGAGAGAAAGATTGAAGGATAGAATTTGGAACTCATAACTTTAAATAAAAAATATATTTGGTATAGGGAATTATTGGTGACAAAACTTCTCTCCACCTATTTCACAGAGTTGTTATGAGGATAAGATGAGATAATATTTGTCAAGCACTTAATACAGTGCCTATGTACTATCTATGGGGACATATGCTTAGTCCCTTCCCTTCCCTCTTCTAGGCCTTCTAGGATATATTACTATCTTCCTTGTTGCTATACATAACCAACAACCTCATTTTACTCTGGGAACAGTAATCAAATCACTAGCACAATTGCTATGCCATGCCAATTATTGGCTCCAATCACAATTCTTATTATTTCCCACATCACAACAGCATTCCTTAGACATAACTCCTTAAATGTGTTGTCTCCCATTATTAAGAATTAAAGTTCCTTGAGAAGAGGGGATCTCAGTTTTCCATTTATGCATCTGTGAACTTCTATAAAATATGGACCCTACTAGACACAAATCCCTTTTTCACTCATTAATTCATTATTCATTAATTCATACCAGAGTAGACCATGTAGCAAGGATTTGGAAGTATTATCTATGTGAATATGAAGATCACCATTGATGACTGAGGCAGCTAGGTGGAACAGTGTTTAGAATACTAGACCTGGAATCAGGAAGATGAGTTTAGATCCTTTCCTAGAGATTTACTGGTTATATGGCCCTAGACAAATTATTTAATCTCAGCTTTAGTTTCCTCTAACTTCATAGAACTAGGATAATAATAGCACCTACTCTATAGGGTCATTGTAAGGATCTAATGATATCATATAGGTAAAGCATTTTGTAAACCTCAAGGCAATTAATGGTGATTGGGATCAGTAAAGGGGCATTATAAATTGGTGTCACACTCAAAAGAACAGATGTTCTTTAGTAATGGTAGCCAAGAGGAAATGTGGAAAAGGCAACAGATAACTAGGATTATGAAAACTTCTTTTGGTCATGTGTGTCAGTGAAAATCAAAGAAGGGGTGACTAACAACATAGAATATCATCAGCGATTTGTTAAATTCAGAGCAAAATCAGCATTAAATTAAAGCTAGAAGTAATCCAGGAGGCTCATCTGAGGTCAGATCCTCAGAGCAGATTTTCTTTTAGGCGTGTGGGTATTGGCTTCTAGGGAAAACAAGTCGGCAGGCGAGTTTGCAGGAACTAACGTTTATGAAGTCATATTAACAATTTAGAAGTATCAAGTAGCTGTCTGTGGCACTTGTAAATATGGATTTGGCAAAGTTCTGAATTTCTAATAGGTTCTGTAGTAGTAATAATAATGGCACTAGTTAGCTATTGATGATGGTAGCTAACACTTAGATATTTGCTACTTTATGGTTTGCAAAGAATCTTAAATACACTATGTTAATAGTAAAGTTCCAGGTCAAAGTCAATGGACCTCAAGTCTGGATATCTGAATAATTAGTGGTAGAGAGTAATTAGTTTTATTTTGTTATGACCATAGGAGTCCAAAGAAATGTTTGAGGGAAAAAAATGCAATTTTATCAGGTGTTCTGACATAAAATCATTCAACAGTGACAACAACAACAACAACAAAGGCAAACCATTTGTGGAAGAGTTTTTTGGATTCTGAATAATCATAGGAAGTTCCCAATATTATAGCATCAAAGCAATGAAATTTGCAAATGAAAATCTTCAACAAAATAAAATATAATAATTCTAGTGAGACTAAATACTAATGACTGAAATAAAAAAAATAATTTAGAAAAAGTCCATGAAAATATTCTGATAGTCAACAGAAATGCTGTTTTCAGATATCTGGAAGATGGTTTCTTTTTGGAGGGGAAGAGGAAAAGAAATGTTGTGGCAGAGAACTCTAGTAGTGAGTCTTGTTGGATTGAGTCCTCTTAGCTAAGTGTCAGTATGGCACATTCTATAGTGAAAAAATTTGGGTTTAAATCCCAGGTCTATCATGTGCTATTTGTGTGATCTAAGGCAAGTCACTTAATTTTGCTAGGCCTCAGTTTCATCATCTGTAAAATGAGCAGCTAGGCTCAATTACTTCTAGGATCTTTTTTTTTTAGCTATGCATTTATAAGCCTATGAAGCTCTTGGAATTTTATAGTAGGCAGAGAACAAAATAATTGCCAGGAACTTATATGAATGGTGGCAGTTCATAAACTGATTTTTGTAAACTACAGATATCAAATCATAAGAAGGTTGTAATGGGTCAAAATTCTCAAAGGGTTAGGGAAGTCTAGGTTACCAGATCAGAGTGAAGCATGAAATGAGTTAGGTAAAATGATAGAAAATGTGGAACGGTCAGAGGTAATTAAGACAGGTGGTATTGTCAAGGTTATTGTCCTTCGTGCTTAAAGAGGAACAAAATGACATTTCTGTGTTGGGGGCATGGTACAATAACTCTGTGACTGATAAGACCTAAGATGAACTATTGGCATGTTAACCTCTTGAGCTCCTAATGTTTGTTTCAAATCTGACTTTCAAGATTGTTTAATAGGTGAGGGGGAACATTTGTGTAGTAATTATTTTCCTTGTATTTGAACAGTACAGAAATATTTCTAGACCCTTCTAGGCTCCTATGCAAGTATGTAGAATTAATACAATAAGATTATGTAAGATTCGTATCTTGTTAGTACTATAAATTAAAATAATAATGTGCTAACTAAAGATAGAATGGGGGAGTATTGAAATAAAAACAACAATATTTGAGTATCTATATTATTTCTAAAACCAAGTTAGTCCTCAAAAAGTCTTCTGAATTTACTGAGTTCACAGGAAAACTTTATATCTCATTAGAAATTTGCTTCACTGGTTAATATTTGAGTGTATTTTGTGTTTTCCTGCTATTACTTATTAGGCATTAGCATTAATGTGAAAATGGGGTGCTCAGTAAATATATAGAAACAGAAACAGGTTTCTGATAGGGGATAGCATACATGACCACATCTGTGTGTTAGGAAAAAAGAAACCTACCTTGATAACTGAGTTGTAGCATGGATTAGAGCAGGATGAGTCTCATGACAAGAAGACTGGTTAGAATACTATTGCAATAGAACAGGGGATGAGGTGATGAGAGGCTGTAAGGGTTATGGGATTTAAAGATCTTCCATGCCCCATTGGACTTGCTGACATAGCAGGAAGGGGCAGAGCAAGAGGAAGCGGAAGCCAAGCTAGCGTTCCTGCGGTGGCTGGCGGTGGTGGCAATGGCGGCGGCAGCAGCAGAGGCAGTGGCAGTGCAAAGCCCTTTTTGAGTTAGGACTGCTAAGGACTTTCTGCTAAGGACTCCTGCTGAGGACTGCCAGGGGCCAGAGCTGCTGGGAGCGCGCTTCCAGGACGCTGGGTGGTTGCTGTGCGTGGGGAGAGGAGGACCTTTGCCTGAGGTAGCCTGTTTTGTTTTAAAGGCTTGAAAATGTGGGTGCTTTCTACTTTATCTACCTGTGCCAATATCATAACTACTCTGATGGCTTTCACTTTCTGGTTTTGGGACTCAGTCTTTTGGTATCTTAATAAATTTTCTAGTTTATTTCCTCATATGGCAAACATGATGTATTTTGTAATGGATAATTATATCAGCATATTTGTAATCTCCATAGGCATTGTGAATATGGCATTGCTGATACATTTGGCGACGAGGATGGGATCAAAAAATGTCAGGCCTCTATTTGGAAGCAGTGGGGCTTTAGAGGGAGAAATGGTTATTCCAGGATGGGAGGATTGGCCTAATTCCTCTCTAGCCAGAGAATGGGCTAAAAGCACAGGGCCCTGTGAAAACTGGGAACCAAGGCTAAAAGAGGGAGAACCTGGAGATTTGGAAAGATGTTTGAAAGCAATACCCATAGCACCAGGCAAAGAACTGTCAGGAGTGTGCAGGAGAGACTGGGTGCTGCTAACAAGTTATCGCCTTATGTGTAAAAGTAGGGATAAGCTGCTGAAGGAAAGAGCTCGGATGGCTAGGGAGTCAGCTGGTTTGCCTGAGGATTCTTCCATGTCACAGCACTCAGAAGAGCAAACTGGAGGGACTCATGTGGTCCAGGAGCAAGCTACTGTTCATGTAGCTAAAAGGAAGCAAAAAACTAGCGGAACAAATGTGCATGCAGCTTTTGTACAGGCTGGGCAGAGTTTCCCTGACAGCTTCCAGGAGAATGTGTGTGAGGAGAATGGAGCAAGGTTAGATGAGGAGTCTTCTAATGTAGAAGCTCTCCCCATACGAAGAAGAAGACAGGAGAACCACCGAGGCAAAACAGAGTCCAGGGAGATAATTGAGGATTTCACTCAAAAGGAGATCACTGATATATTGAGTAGATTTACCCAAAGAATGGGGGAGTCTTTAGTGTCTTGGATAGTAAGAATCACTGATGAAGGTGCGGAGGAATAACACTGGACAGTGAGGACTGTTTAAAATTCATAAGTATCAGTCAGAATCCTTTTGTACACCAGGCTTTTAGGGATCACCATATGCAAGGAGGAAATAATAAAACTAATCTTCTAGCTTTAGCTGCAGAAGGTTGCAAAAAGCAATATCCAACTGAATCTATGTGGCCTAGGGGAGACAGACCCTGGTACTCACTTAGAGACTGTATGAGAAAACTAAAGGAGGAGGTAATGAAAACTGCTATCCTGATTGGAGATGCAAATGCATATTATGATACCCCCCTAGGAGTTCCTCATAGAAATATCATAGTGAAGACGGCTCCTCCTGCATATAAGCACCTAATTCTGACTCTGTTAATTGGAGAAATAGGGCACCCTCTTTCAGAGGTGCTGGATAAGATTTCACAATTAAGCGATTTAGGGGAATGGGAAAAAGACAAATTGCCTCAAGAGAGAAGAGTAAACAGCCAGAGGATTCAGAGACAAAATAGACCCACAAGAAGGGAACTGTTTACTGCTCTATTAAGAGCTGGGGTGGACTTCAGAAGAATAGATGGTATTCCAACTGAAGAGCTGCATAAGCTGTACCAAGAAAAGGTACTGAGCATTAGAATGAACAGGGAAGCAGGAACCACCCCTGCAGGTATTTCTGAATCTGAATCTTTGTATCCAAGTTTGCCCCACCTTCAGGGGGAATAGGAGATAGGCCAAGCCCCAGCCCAGATAAAAGAAATATGCAGAAGAGATTGCAGACCCCATATTGGTTTAACAATATATTGGAAGAATGGATCAACTACTGTGACTAGGGCACTGATTGATACTGGGGCTGAGGCCACACTTATCTATGGAAACCGTCATAAGTTTAAACATGGAACTCCTATTACCATCACAGGTCTAGAAGGCGCTGAAATATCAGCCAGACAGGTTAAAATAACAATGAAAATTGGGCAGTTACCTAAGAAAGAATATACTGTGGTTGTTGTACCCATTCCTGAATACATCATTGGGATAGATGTATTGAGAGGCATGACACTGAATTTACCTGAAGGGAGATGCCAATTTGCTGTGAGGAAGATAGGAATTAATACAGTTTTAGTGGGAAAACTAAAAATGGACCCAATCACTTTACCTGAACCTTCTGAAGTAATTACTTTAAAACAGTATCGTGTGCCAGGTGGGCAAGATGAAATTACCACTACTATAAAGGAATATGTTGAAGCAGGAGTGTTAGTTCCTACAACCACAAGATGGAATAATCCTGTCTGGCCAGTAAGAAAATCAGATGGGACATGGAGAATGACTGTGGATTATAGACAGTTGAATAAGGTGACTCCTTCTTTGTATGCTGCTGTTCCAGATACCATCACCTTAATAGAAAGGATCCAGAAATATGATGGGACTTGGTATGCAGTTATTGACTTGGCAAATGCCTTCTTCACCATCCCAATAGACCCTAAACAATGGGACCACTTCGCTTTCACTTGGCAGGGTAGACAATATACTTTCACCCGCTTGCCACAAGGGTACATACATAGCCCCACTATTTGTCACAGGATTGTGGCTGAACAGTTGGATGAATTAAAGCTACCTGGTGTACAGCTTACCCACTACATTGATGACATCATGATACAGGGAAAAGATGCGAAAGTAGTGGAAATGAGTTTGACCCTTCTAATTGAGCATATGAAAAGTAAAGGGAGGGAAATTAACCCTGCAAAGGTTCAAGGACCAGCTCAAAATGTGAAATTTTTGGGTATACAATAGAACAAGGGGATAAGGGAGATTCTTCCTCAAGCCCAATAAAAGATTCAGGATTTTCCTACCCCTACCAATAAGAAGGAGGCCCAAAAGTTCATAGGATTGTTTGGATACTGGAGGCACCACATTCCACATTTGGGACAGATTTTAAAACCTTTATATAGAGTCACATGGAAGAAATATGAATTCGATTGGGGACTTGAGCAGAGTAAAGCTTTTGAAGAAGCCAAGGCTGCCATACAATTGGCCCTAGATTTGTGGCCCATGCAAAATGGTCCAGTGGAATTGCAAGTGACTGTACAAGATGATTATGCAAACTGGAGCTTATGGCAAAAACAACAAAGCCGAAATGTACCTTTGGGATTTTGGTGTAGGAAACTCCCTTCATCTGGAGTCCAGTATACACCTTTTGAAAAGCAGTTGTTAGCTGCATATTGGGCTTTGGTGGAGACTGAACAACTGACTGTGGGCCATGAAGTGATATTAAGACCTGGAATCCCAATTATGACCTGGGTAATGAGTACCCCAGCTTCTCACAGAATTGGACGTGCCCAAGAGGCTAGTATAATCAAATGGAAGTGGTATATTCAAAATAGAGCGAAAACAGGCAAAAGCGGAGTCTCTGCTCTACATGAATCTGTAGCAAACATAGAAATTGAGAGGCATGACACACCCCCTGAGCCAAAGCAACAGTTGGTAAAGTCCACTGTAAAATGGAATGAGGGATATGATGTATTAACTGAGGAACAAAAGAGACATGCATGGTTTACTGATGGGACAGCAAAATATTTGGGGCAAAAAAGACATTGGAAAGCAGTGGCCTATAACCCATGTACTAGAAGGACTTTGGAAAGTACTGGGATAGGTGCAAGTAGCCAATATGCTGAACTTATGGCAGTATATCAAGCCATCAAAATAGAACAAGGAGGACAGTGTCATATATTCACTGATTCATGGGCGGTAGCTAATGGGTTAGCTACATGGATGCCCATGTGGAAAAATGAAAATTGGGAAATTCATGGCAAACAAGTCTGGGGCAAAGAATTATGGGAAGATATCTGGAACACGTCTTTGGTCACTGACTTGTCAGTTTTTCATGTAGATACTCAGGTGGCCCCCACCACACCAGAACGTGAGTACAATGCTCATGCTGATCAACTGGCAAAGATTACTACTGAACATATTGTCCCTACTTTGACAACAACTGATGATCCGGTGTTAGCAAAATGGGTCCACCAAACAGCAGGCCATTTGGGGGTCCAGGCCACACACCAGTGGGCAGAAGATTGAGGTATTAGTATCTCTCATTCACTGGTAAAACAGATAGCAGAAGAATGTCATATATGTCAATTGGAAAAGGAGCGAACTGTTCCTCGGGTAGTAACTGGAGAGATAGCAAGAGGAAAAGTCCCAGCCCAAATCTGGCAAATAGATTATATTGGTCCACTACCACTGGATAAAGGATGCAGATTTATATGTACTTGTGTTGACACCTATTCAGGTGTACTAGTAGCTTGTCCTTATAAGAATGCAACCCAGAAAAACACTTGTAAAACTCTAGATCTCATAAGCCTATATTATGGAACCCCAATGCAGATTCAAAGTGACAACGGGTCACATTTCAAAGGCAATGAAATGAAGAAGTATTGTATACTAAACAATATAGAATGGATATATCATATTCCATATTATCCAGAAGCATCTGGGTTGATTGAAAGAATGAATGGATTACTGAAAGAACAGTTGAGGAAGTTAAGTTCCAATAATTCATATCAACATTGGAAGGATAATTTGTTCATGGCTTTGCGTAATTTGAATAATAAACCATTGGGAGGAAGTACACCTCTAGCCAGAATGATGACCCCCAATCTGCAAATTAGAAAACAACAAACACACAAGATCCCAAATATTGAGTATTGGACCTTGAGGCCAGATGTCCCAGCACTGTACCCAAGACCATCTGGTTCAATGGGGTATGATTTACATTGTTTAGAGGACTTTTGGTTGGACAGAAAAGAAATAAGAAAAATCTCCACTGGGATATGCATAAGAATCCCTAAAAATCACTTTGGACAGATTTTACCCAAATCAGGATTAGCAGCTCAAGGAATACATGTATTGGCTGGAGTAATAGATTCTAATTATCAAGGAGAAATTGTTGTAACATTCCAGAATTTAAGTGAAAGGCCCCTACAGATTCACAAGAATGATAGGATAGTTCAAGTGATTATCGTTCCTTGTAAAACAATGCCACTTGTAAAAACTGACCCTCCTTCCAAAATAACTGTCACAGGAACTGAAGGATTTGGTTCTACTGATAGAATAAAATCAGGAGCTAAAGTATGGGTAAAACGGAAGCCAGATGATGTTCCAAAGTCTGCAGAGATTATAGCATATGGGAGGGATAACACTGTAACTATTGTTTATTCTGGAGAAGATGATTACAAAATTGTACCCTTAACTCATTTATTCTACCCTGAGTGAGGCTACGATAGTCCGGTTATTGTCTCTTTGCTTTTTCTTGATTTTTTGTTTGTTCACCTTGTTTGTTAGATTTGTTTCCACAGGCTTGGTACCCTCCATCTGTAGATGCCTGATAGCTTAAGCTGGATGTCACCCCCTGTCTGCAACTGTGATGTGTCACCCTTGGACCTGGCATCAAGCATATTAAGAACTGACCTCTCAAATGGGACCCCTAAGGACAGGGACAGCTCTACATCCGATTTCAGCAGCAAGTAGCCATAGAAGAAGAGATCTTCACCCCTTACCACAAGATTTTGGGGCCCCATTTGTTCGGGGTGGGGGGAATGATGGGGAGCTTGTGCTCAAGCCCCACCCTAAAATATGGTTTTTTGTGTTTATTGTGTGCTATTCTTGTTATATTGTTGTGAAATTTTGTTGACACCAGTTATTCCTACTGTATTTTTGCCAAATAAGGGACATGAAAGATCTTGGGGCCGAATGTAAGGGTTATGGGATTTAAAGATCTTCCATGCCCCATTGGACTTGCTGACGTAGCAGGAAGGGGCGGAGCAAGAGGAAGCGGAAGCCAAGCTAGCGTTCCTGCGGTGGCTGGTGGTGGTGGCAACGGCGGTGGCAGCAGCAGAGGCAGTGGCAGCACGAAGCCCTTTTTGAGTTAGGACTGCTAAGGACTTTCTGCTAAGGACTCCTGCTGAGGACTGCCAGGGGCCGGAGCTGCTGGGAGCGCGCTTCCAGGACGCTGGGTGGTTGCTGTGCGTGGGGAGAGGAGGACCTTTGCCTGAGGTAGCCTGTTTTGTTTTAAAGGCTTGAAAATGTGGGTGCTTTCTACTTTATCTACCTGTGCCAATATCATAACTACTCTGATGGCTTTCACTTTCTGGTTTTGGGACTCAGTCTTTTGGTATCTTAATAAATTTTCTAGTTTATTTCCTCATATGGCAAACATGATGTATTTTGTAATGGATAATTATATCAGCATATTTGTAATCTCCATAGGCATTGTGAATATGGCATTGCTGATACAGAGGCTCAGTTAGAGTTGACTTTGGTGAATGAAGAGGAGGGGACATGTGGGAGATATGTTGTGAAGGCAGAAACAGTAAGATTTGGCAGTGTATTGAATATGTTGTGAGAGGGAGAATTTGGAGATGAAACAGATGTTATGAGCCTGGCTAACTGGGAGGGTAGTGATACCCTTAACAGTAACAGGGAAGTTGGGAAGAAGGGAGAGGGCTTTTGGGAAGCAAGATAATCAGTGCTATTTTGTACATGTTGAGTATGAGATGAAACAACATGGACATATATAGGTAAATACAAAATATGTGGAGTAGATATTAGCCATTGCACTCCGAACCATTCTGGACATTGGCTACCAGCCACTCGATGCTACTTTGTGGCAGAAATGTGCATTTACAGACCCTCGTATTATTTAGTATAATTTTGGAACCAAGTAACATTATAATATATTGGACTTATATGAATTGGGTCACATCAAGGAATGTATATTTGCAAAAAAGCAATATTTTATTGTTTATAATTTTGTACAGTATGATAAGTTTTGAAACACTCCCCAATATGCATTTCAGGCTGATTAGTGCATGTTTGACAGTAATAAGTGGTTTGACGCCTGCCACCAGGTGTTTTCCTGTTAGAACACACAATGCAGTTCCGTTTTCTTTGTCCCACATCGGGAATATGTAGTTTATTGTTTAATCTATTGTCCGCAGAAGATGTGGATGGACGCGTTATCGATACACGAAAATCGCCCTTTAATTGGTCAATGAGTGTCTTGACAAACTTGTGGTGTGTCATTGGCATTTCATTACTTGTTTGTTTTTTGATGCGATACATTATGTATGAGTTTATCACACACATTTCCAACCCCCCCCAAAATGACTTCCTCCACCATTTGAGCGATTTACGGAGGAAACAATACGTTGAAGCGTATTCATCCGCACGATCCACACCACCCATATTTGCTATATATTCTAACACTATTTCAGGCTTACTGACTGTTACGATATGTCCACCGCGTAATGTTCTCTGGGTAGATTGTAGGTTTGTGTTATAATAATTGGTGAGCATGGTAATAATTCTTTTATCTTTCCACACAAGAAACGTAGTATTATTCTTTCTGTATGCAACTGTTGTATTGGTTGAAAATTTTGGTTTTTTTATTTGTGTCGGTATGCCTTTTCGATTTATCTTTATAGTGCCAGTAAGATGACAATTCATCTTTAGCAGTTCTTCCGCTAAAAGGATGCTGGTATAGTACCTGTCGGTGAACATGTGGTATCCTTTTGCATCAGGAACTCTTTCTAATAATTTCTTGAATAAATGTAGCGGAATCCTGGTACTTACTGCAAGATCCGGCCGGGATATATTATCAGAGGTTATGTTGCCGTAGTATGGAAGTATTGTAAATAAGTATATCCCGTTCTTGAGTCCGCTAGCGCATATATGTGTATACCCCACTTTGTTGGCTTGTTGGGATTGTACGTAATAAATGCTATTCTGCCTTTGAACTTTACAACAGATTCATCCACAGCGACTGCTTTATATGGTATGAATTGCTGTCTAAATTTGCTATCTATATATTCTAAATAGTTGCTAACTTTCTGAATGCGAGTTCTTATCATTGCATTTCTTTGCGTGGATTTGTTCAAATGTAACATCCAAAATATCTGCATAAATCTGGACCTGGTAAATGTTTCCAAAAAAAAAAAGGGATTCTACTATTGGCAGCAGTAGACCAGTATTCTTGCATGTTGGGAAGTTGAATCAATCCCATATTCAGGATGACTGCGATAAATGCTAAAAAATTCTTCTTTGGTAATATTGTACCACTTGTGCCAAGTTGACTTTTGGGAAAGCTGTTTCTTTTCAATTTCTTCTTTGGCATAATTGTTTGTCTCTTTCATTATGCTGTCTACTAATTCTTCAGTAAAATATAATGTGAAATAGTCTATGGGCTCTTTTATGTTACTTGGGACTTGTGATCCTGCTATTTCTTCGTGTAAATCAAAATTTATTGTGGCTGGAGGAACATCCGATTCAGTAACATCTTCCCACTCTTCACTTGACAATACGTTGTCATGTTGCCGTGTGTTTTCTTCCATACTACTGTTATCTCTTTCGCTATCTATGCGAACAATTCCTCGCCTTCTAGGTTGAACGATATCACTATCACTGCTGTCGTTTTGTTCTACAGTTAGTCTTTCTAACGTGTCTGTATAGAGGTCTATCTGGAGCTCATCTTCACTACTACTTGTGTCATGAGACTCATTCGTGGTTGGACGCTTTGCCATTGTTCTAATAAAAAATATGAATAAATGCATAGGTTGAAAATTTCTAATTGTTATTACTAACTGACAAGATGATAATTACCAAAATAGCTTTCACCAAACAATTTATTCACTAAGAAAAGAATCACTTTTCCGATTTTCTCACTCGTTAGATCTATGTGCACTGCTCGAAGCTTCAAACCAAAATGAGCTCAGCTTTGAAAATCTTTTCCTCCAGATGTAGACTTGTTTATTTGTAATTATATATCTCACTATACAGTGTGCGCTATGTTCGAAAACCGACCTTTCTTCTACAAACTCCCCTTATCACTCTTTTCAAGTGGCGTAGAGAAGTGCTTGGACCATCGTGAGCACGCATCTCACATTCTCGTCCGACACAAAACCCGCTGACATTTCTTGTATATATCTTAGTAATTTTACAATATTTTGATTTAATTTCTTGTGCCATTTCAAGATAAAACTTGAGGGAAACATGCATGTCTCAAAAAGTTGCATTGAAATAACTCAATTCCCCGTAATCACTAATAAACTGCAATGTCCCCTGAAAGGGGACATCCGAGTGATATGCTAGAATTCCAATGTCCCCTGAGAGGGGACAGCGGAGTGCAAAGCATTAGATATCTTTAGAGGGGAAGGAGCTAGCAGCTGAGGGGTGGGGAATCAGGAATTGGGAAAGGCATCCAGCAGGTGGTAACACTTGAGTTGAATCTTGAAGAAGTCAAAGGATTTTTAAGACACAAAGGTTAGGAGAGAGAATATTCCAACTATGAGATATAGCAAATGCAAAAGTACAGTGATGGGAAATGGATGATCATGTGTGAGGAAAAGCAAGAACATGAATATGGCTGAATCTTAGACTGTGAGGAGGGGAATAATGCGTTAGAAACCTGGAAAAGAAAAAGGGATCCGATTATGATGAGCTTTAAAAGCATAACAGAGGAGTTTACTTTTGATCCTAGTAGTACTGGGGAGCTATTGTGGTTAATTATATAGGGCTGACATGGTCATTCCTATGTTTCCAGAAAGTCTCTTTGGCAGCTACTTGGAGGGAATGTGACTTGGAATGGGGAAACACTTGGAGCTAAAAGATCTATGCTCTACCATGTCTTGGTAAGAGGTGATGAGAGCTTGAATTGAGGTATCTGCTGAGTGAGTGGAGATAAGGAAATGATATGTAGGTAAAATAGCAAGATCTGGTAACTGATTTCATACTTGGGGTAGGTGTAAGGAAGTTGAGGATGACATCTAGGTGGTAAAACTGAGTAACTGGAAGGATGGTAGTGCCCTCAATAGTAATAGAGAAGTTCAACAAAGTTGTGGGTTTTGGTGAAACTTTTTATGGAGATGTTGGCTTTGAGATTTCTATAGGACATCAGTTTGAAATGTCCACTAGGTAATTGGTAATGTTAGTCAATATATTAGTCTGTATAAATTAATATCCTGAGTAAGGAACAATAAATAGGCCAGTTTAGCTGTATGTAAAAGAGACTGAAAGAGGATTATTTGTAATAAATCTAGAAAAGTAGCTTAGAATTAGATTGTAAAAAAACTTAAAAAAATTCCAAGGAAGTTAATAATACCTTAAATGTTTCCAGTGTCTTAGAGTTTTCCAAGTGTTTACAAGCTCATTATCTCACTTGATTCCCACAACCAAAGTCCCTGTGAGTTAAGCAGAACATGCATTATTATCCCCTTTTTACAGATGAAGAAATTGAGGTTCTGAGAGGTTAAGTGACTTCCCCAAGGTCACAGTGAAGCTGTGATTAAAAGCCAGGTAATCTGGTTCCTCCTAGTCCAGTGAGTGAAGGCTTTTCCCTATAACCTATACTGCCTCCCAACAGAAATTATGATGCAGACTGTGAGTGCAGAAGAGTTTCCCTGAAGTGGCTGTTGTCAAAGTTAGTAGAATCTCATTAAAGTACAAACTCTTCTTAATTTATAATTTTGACAGCAGTTTGTTTCTCAGCAGCAACTTAAAGGTAATTTTGTGGTTATCTATATGACTTCTTTTATTGCTGGAATTGTAATCCACAGGCTGGCCGCTATTTTCTTGCTCTTTGCATTCTTTGTCACTTTTAATATCTTTAGTGATTTTTGAAATATTTGGTGCTGGATCATTCTGCTGCAAATATGACCTGTCATTCCAACAAATGGACTGATTGAATCTGTCACACTAGTGGGATTTATAGTAAATTCACCACAGCACAAGTAAAACCATTAGGAATTTCATTGGCTTAAATGGCTGAATATGAGAGCCATCTGATTTTATCAGGAGGCCAGCTTACATTTTCCCTTTAAATGACCATATGCAATTTTAAAATTATGTCCATTTTAATATGCTCTCTTTTTTATCTTGATTTCAAATACATCCATTTAGCACATTTTCAGCATCACTCTGGCAATATCTTGCTTTGAAATACCTTAGAAGGTTTAAAAAAATTAATTTGAAAGAATATTTGGTCTTAATGTCCATTAAGACATTTAATGATACCTTTTTGAGTTGATTTTGAAAATATTTGCATCAACCGTGATAATAAACCACTTTTGTTAATAAGCATGCTGGGACAAGTACAATGACATCCTCTAATTCAATTTGTTTTGTTTTGTTTTTTTGTCTTAAGCTTTCAAGCTGGGAAGACACAATTCAATGAAAGTAAAAATGAACATTATAAGGTATGAACTGAGACCTAGGGTAAGTTAAGAAGGAATGGGGAATTTGTCAAATAATTCTACAATTTTCATCAATGTCCCAGTTGTCAGTCTGAGTAAACTATTTGGAAGACATGTTCTTAAAAACAAGGATAAAACAAAAGACTGTATTACCAGTTTTTAAAATGTAAGATAACATCTTCCTAAAAAAATAAGATGTGCATGTTATCATTTTACATAGCTAAAAGTGCAGTGATTCCTAAAAGTCAGCCTTTAGCTGATTACTTGCATGTTTGTGTGTGTATTGTATGCATTGTGTGTATTTTAAGAATTTGAGACACTTTCAAAGGAAATATGATCATGTCCTATAATTTATTTTACTTTGTTAAATCTAATGGTTAACTTTGTCATGATACCTATCTGAATACTAAAACTATAATAAAAAAATCATTTTAATAGTCTTGTAAAATAGACCACATAAAACAAGAACATTTATTTTCGTTGAAGACACGTGCTAATTTTTTATTGAGAGATGCATTAAACATTGATACATCCAACCTCTGATTGAACCTTCAGACTTGTCACATATAGGGGTTGTTGAAGATTTATTACGCAATATAAAATTAGGCGTATACAGTAAACCTGATAGTAAATGACCTTTGCAGACAGGAGATTGCCACCGAGAGTAGTTGCACAATAGAAAGGGATTTGAAAAACATATTTAAAGACATTCAAAGATGAGTGATGGAAATTGAAAATTAAAAAAAAAACATTAAAAAATGCCTGAGCATACATTCTTCAATGAAAGACATAAGAGAAATGTGCCCAAATGAAAAAGATGCATATATATATATATACATATATATATATTTTAACATCTCCAAAGCATTTTTAAAAGACAATAAATGCTAAAAATGAACATTTGGATCTCTTAAGGTGTAAATACTTCTGGTCATGATAAAACAAGTTATGAGAAGTGCTTGCAAAGTGCATTTGAACAAGTTTTTACTTTGTACATAAATTTTATAAATTAATGGAGCAATAACAGACAGTGGTAATAAGGGTAAATACCACATTTTATGTAACAAGCAGGACTTAGATCAGTTGACCTCATTGTGCATTGTCTTCAGAGCATTCTCCTCTTCTCTGTCTCTTCCCTTTATTTGAATACACAGCTGGAAGACCTGGAGTTGATTGTTCAGCAGCATGGGCATTCTTCAGTGGACAATCAAAATGTGCTGGCTGCCGAAGAAACCCACTGACATGATGCCTTTGTGCCTCTTAAATTTGATTTCATAGAACTTGAAAAAAAAAGTGTCTTGAAGCTTTAATGTATCACAGACACAAAGTAGAAATGATAAAAGGTCTTGCCTCAGAATATCAAAAAGCTACATGTAAGGTGCTTTCAAGGTAACACCATATATTTCAAGCCCTCCAAAGGCTGGTTTTATTTATTTATTTTTAAATCTTAGGAAACACTAATAATTAGACAAACAAAATCTGTGAACCAGAATTTGGAGGTACTATATATGCATTGGGAGTCAACTGAGGTTTAAACAACTCTATCCCAGATAGTAGAGTGAGGGACACTTTTGTAATGACTGTTTTGCATAATCTGAATAAAAAGAGATTACATTAGGAAGCTTTCATTCACATTTCAAGGACTTTCACTTTCTTTCCTGGATTTCTGTGTCTCTCAAAGGTATATTTTAAAATTTCTGAGATATTTTTGGTTTTGTAGAAGGGATTAAAATCTCAAACAGGCAGATTTATCAAATCATCATGGCGATCCCTTTATTAAAAAATGGAAACTGTAAGAATGGAAAACTATGGACAAGAAAAGGTGAGAAAAGGGATTAAATGTTATAATCAGCTCCAATGGAATGTAATGGGACTCTAGAAAAATAAACACTATGATAGGCAATTCTCTGACTGATCTAATGAGAGTCAAGGTAAAACAGTAAAGTAGACATTGGCCATAAGAATAATGATATGTTCTAAAGATTCTGGAAAAGACAACTTCCACCTACCCTTTAGATACTACTGATCATCCAGTCATCACAAAATGAAAAGAGGATTCATTGACCAATTTTTGAAACCAGTTTACCATATGGTATAGAGATAAGAGTACTGTATTTGTGGTCAGAATACCTGGATTCTTGTCTTGGCTAACCTTAGACACATTCACTTGCAAATCACATAACTTCTTTTGTGCTCCTTATCTTTAAAATGAATGGCTTGGACTAGATATCCTAACATGTACATTTTAGCTCCAATTTTATTCTTTTCTTCATTCTCTAAGACCTTCAACTATCAGTTCTTCCTTTTGTTCTTAGACCTAATCTCTTCTAATCTTCTTCCTTTCCAGTTTTGTGTACTCCCATGGCTTTAGCTATTGCCCTCAGTTATATGGCTCCTAAATATCATTCCCTGGGCACTATTTTTCTCTGCAGTTCCTCCTAGAAACACTCATGTTTCGAGTAGACTATTGGACATTTTTACCTATGTGTCCTCTCAGCCCTTCTACTTCAACCTGTATGAGAATAAATATTCTTTCAATCTCCCCACCTTCCTATTTCTGTTAATGGCGTTGTATCTTCCCAGCAACGGACACCTCAAGAATACCTTTCATTCTTACTGTTCTTTTGCCTTCCCTCATATCCCCAAATACATTAAGTCCTATTGAATTCACCTTTGCAATAGCCCTTGCATCTTCTGCCTTCCCTTCCCCACTATGGCCAAGTTACTTAACCCCAATTGCTTAAAAAAAACAACAACAACAACAATATACCACACCTTGTTCAGCCATTCTCCAATTGATGAATATCCCCCCAATTTCCAATTCTTTGCCGCCACAAAAGAGCTGATATATGTACATATCTACACGTATGCATGCATATATATATATATATATATATATATATACATATGTATACACATGCACATACACAGATCGATAGATAGTTTAGTCATTTTCAGTCATATAGAATTCTTTGTGACTCCTTTTTTGGGTTTTCTTGGCAAAGATACTGGAGTGATTTGCCATTTCCTTCTCCAGTTCATTTTATAGATGAGAAAAAATTAAACAAACAGGGTTAAGTGACTTGCCCTGGATCATACAGCTAGTAAATGTCTAAGACTGGATTTGAACTCAGATCTTGATATGTAGAGTTTTGCTGGCCTTTGGACCTAGTTCCAAATTGTTCTCCAGAATGCTTAGACCAGTTCACTACTTTACCAGCAGTTTATTAGTATACTTCTTTTTCTTCTCATCCCCTCCAGTATTTGTCATTTCTGAAAAGTGTGAGGTGGTACCACATAGTTGTTTTAATTTGCATTTATCCAATCAATAGTGATTTAAAGCATTTTAAAATATGATTATAGATAGCTTTGATTTTTGAAAATTGCCTGTTCACATCTTTTGACCATTTATCAATTTGGGAATAGCTCTTATTTTTTTTTATAATCTGACTATATATATTTGAAAAATGAAACCTTTATCAGAGAAAGTTGCCCTTAAAATTTGGATATCACTTCATTGTCCATGGTGCTTTTGGGAAAAATGTCATTTCCCTGATTATCTCTTTTAACTAGCTCTATTTTTTTTTTTTTGCTTTTGCTTTGTCTAAGATCATAATCACAACTCCTGCCTTTTTTTTTACTTCAGCTAAAGCATACTAGATTCTGCTCTAGTCCTTTATTATAACTCTGTTTTTCTGTTTCTCTTGTAAACCACATTTTATTAAAATTCTTGTTTCTAATCCATGCTGTTAACCACTTATATTTTATGGGTAAATGTGATAGTAATGGCAATTAAAGATTCCCCTGTATTGGCTTGGTTTTCAAATTGATTGTATTAAAACCCAGAGTTTGTTAATCCCACCTGTGGGATGGGCTTGTTGATGTGAAAAGAAAGTCCTGAAGTGGGAGGAGCTGGTGATGTAGATTTGGAGAGACAGGAGAGAGGCGGAAGATCTTTTTTTTTTGGAAGCAGCACCTCGTGGAGAAAGAGAGACTAAGAGAATTGCTGGTGGCCGCTTTGAATTGCCCTGGACTTTTGAGACCTGCCCCCTGAGCTGCCAAGGACTGAGGAGACATGGCTGTTTTGCTGGTACTTTGTCTGTCTGTTTTGATGTTGTTTTGCCAGATTTGTCCACTGGTGAAAGACTGTCCTTTTGTTGAAGAAGTCCTGGAACCTGGCTGTTCGCTAAGAAGGCCTGAGACTGTCCTGCAGACAGAGAGTGAATACTGTCCACTGGTGAGGGACAGTACTGTTGTTGCAGGGGTCTGGAGACTGTCCTGCAGACAGAGTGAATACTGTCCACTGGTGAGGGACAGTGCTGTTGTTGCAGGGGTCTGGGAACCTTTCTGTTGGTTCAGAAGCCCTGAAGAAGGATTTTCTTGTTGTATGTTTACAGAAATCCTGGGAGAGGGCTTTGCTAATGTGTTCAGGGGTTCTAGGACTGTTCTACAGACAGAGGACAAATTCATGAAGGGACTGGCAATGTATCTTATGGCCTTGCTAAGCCTTGTCTCCCCAGGAACTAAGATTGCTGAGAACTTGCCTCGTGTCAAGATGAAGAAAAGACCTCCATTTGGGTATTAAGTGCTGTGTTTAAACTTGATGTTAACTCTGGGGTAGATTCAATTGTGATCCAGGGGTGGGGAACTTTTGACCTTATGTTTGGAAACTAATCTACATTTGAGAAGAGGGGCTTTGTGGTGGACTTAATTAAGGTATAGCCTAGGGGTGGAGAAGTATTTAGAACAGAGACTTTGTAATTGATTGAATGATTGGAAGATCCTGGGGTGGGGTAGTACTTGGAGATTATTTAATCATGCTTAGTAAATGCTGTATTTTGAATGATGTCATGTTTTGATCTTCTCTGTTCTGGGTTTGTTACTGAATAAAATAGAGAGCACCTATGCTGGTATTTTGAACCTGGGAAGTTGCCTTTGCTTGGTATTACATTACAGTAAATCTCATTCACTTTCACAGTTTCTTCTCTTTCTCTTTTTATCCTGTAATTTCTCCAAAGTTTGTTTTCCTTCTGAGCACTGCTTCCCTTTATATACCTTCTCTAATGTTAATGGGAGTTGAAGATCTTCCCCATCCATTAATAGGCCTCATGTGGAGCCCAATAAGAGAAGCTTGATTAGGGTAGGCTTGTTTTTCACATCTTTTGTTACTTTGTAATTAGGCAGTGGGTCATGAGGGTTGTGATGCCCTCTGACCCTGAAGGTAGAGTATATATACTCTGAGGTTAGCATTTTGCTCTGTTTGAGTGATGCAGCCAGATGAGACGCTGGGTACCTGTTAAGATGTTGATGCTTCTGTCTCTGGTAACTATGTATGTATGTAGTGGTCAGATAGTTGGATCTGTCTATTGATCTGTTATGTATTTATTATTTTGTCAGACAGTTAGAAACCTGTCTGTTGGTCTGTGTTTGTGTGTGTGTGTTTGATTAAAGTAAGACTGTTGCCCCTTTTTGAGTTGCTTTCCTTTAGAAAATCAGATCAAAGCACCTATACTAGCAGCCATCCTGAGTGTGCTAGGGTGCTTGCTGTTACATCTTCCCATTTATCAATCACCTCTCCCTTATCTTTCATTCCCTTCCCTTATTTCCCTGTTGAATAACATAGATTTCTATACCCAACTGAGAATGCATATATGTTCTTCCCTCTTTGAAACAATTCCAATGTGAGTGAGGTTCAAACATTGTCTACCATCCCTCCATACCCTCCTCCACTATAAAAGCCCATCATTGCATGCTTCTTTTATGTGAGAAAATTTCCCCTGACCTATCTTTCCCTTCTACCTAATCCCAGTGCATCTTTTTTCTCACTCCATTTTTTTGAGATTATCCCAACATAATCAACCCACACCCATGTCTTCTATGTAGATTCCTTCTAACTGCTGTAATAATAAAGTTTTTTTTAACAATATAAGCAGTTTAACCTTCCCTCATAGGAATGTAAACAGTTTAAACTATTGGATCCCTTGTGTTTTCTCTTTCTTGTTTACCTTTTTATGTTTCACTTGAGTCTTCTATTTGAATGTCAAATTTTCTATTCAACTCTGTCCCTTATTCTATTAAATGCCAATTTTCCCCCTTGAAGGATTATACTCAGTTTTGCTAGGTAGGTGATTCTTGGTTGTATTCCTACCCCCTTTGCTTTTCAGAATGTCATATTCTAAGCCCTCTGATCCTTTAATGTAGAAGTTGCTAAATTCTGTGTAATCCAGAATTTGGATTTTGGCTCCTATAATATTTGAATTGTTTCTTTCTGGTACCTTACAATACTTTCTTCTTTACCTGGGAACTATGGAATTTGACTGTAATATTCTTGGGAATTTTCATTTTGGGATCTCTTTCACTGGTGGGTACTTTTAATTTCAATTTTACCCTCTGGATATAAGATATTGGGGCTAAGTTTTTCTTTATAATATTTTTTGAAATATAATGTTTAGACTTTTTTTATCATGGCTTTCAAGTGATACAATAATTCTTAAATTATGTGTCGATTTATTTTTCAGATGAGTTGTTCTTCCCATTATGTATTTCACATTCTCTTCTAGTTTTTCATTCGTTTGACTTTCAAAAAAATATCTCTTGATGTCTCATGAAATCATTACCTTCCATTTGCCCAATTCTGATTTTTTAAGGAATTATTTTCTTCAGTGAGTTTTTGCATTTCTTTTTCCATTTGGTCAGTTTGGATTTTTAGAGTTCTTTTCTTCAGTGAATTTGTATCTTTAAAAAAAATCATTAAAGCAGTTCTG
Organism: Petaurus breviceps papuanus; assembly: GCF_028583685.1. Classification (NCBI taxonomy): domain Eukaryota; kingdom Metazoa; phylum Chordata; class Mammalia; order Diprotodontia; family Petauridae; genus Petaurus; species Petaurus breviceps. Next base: position 90,175,154 of record NW_027186304.1, read on the forward strand.
CTTTTTAAATGTTATTTTCTTCAGTATTTCTTATCTCTTTTACCAAGCTGTTAATTCTCTTTTCATCATTTTCTTGCATCACTCTAATTTCTTTCCCATTTTTTCATCTACCACTCTTACCTCTGTATTTAATTATTCAAGGAATTCTTATTGGGCTTGCATCCAATTAATATTCCTTTATTCTTTGCTTGTAGCTGTTTTTATATTGTTTTATTCTCAGTCTATGTCTTTGTCTTTCCTGCCGTTGTAATAGCTTTTTGTGGTCAAGTTCTATATTTTTGTCTGATCATTTTTCTAGCCTATTTCTTGACTTTGACCTTTATGGGCTCTCTTCTCTTGTGGGTGGAGAGGCATTATTCCCAGATTTCAGGGTTTTTCATGCTGCAATTTCAGAGCTAGTTCTAGGGGTCTGCAAATTTTCAGTGCTTCAAAAGTGGTGTGATCCAGGAAGATGGGTGCTCACTATTCCCCTGCTCTGTACTCTGTTTTTTTCCCAAGAGTTGCAGGTGTTGGTAATTCTCTCAGCCCTAGTACTGTTACCAGGTCCCCTATTCCCCTGTAGCTGCAACTGCTAGTTCTTCTCTCCATCTTAGAATTGTGACTAAGGCCCCTACTCCCTTGTGACCAATCTCTTTGCCCTGAAACTGCAACCCAGAACTATGTATGGGCAACAGAGTGGCAATTAGGGCCCCTGCACCTAGTGCCAAAAAAGGGTTCCCTGTAATCACTTTCTGACCAGTTGTCTGACCCCCTTACCATCTCTGGTCTGAGAGTTTCCAAAGCTGTTGTTGCTGCTGTTGTGGCTGCCTCCTGTCACTGCTGCTGTGATTCTGTGGGCTGACCTCTCCTGTCAGCCTCCAAAGTTGTCTTAGATAGGAAAAGTATCTCACTATGAATTTGTTGACTCTGCCTTTCCAGCAATTCATTTGAGGAACAATTTCTTTCTTTCTTTCTTTTTTTTAAGCAATTGGGGTTAAGTAACTTGCTCAAGGTTACACGGCCAGGTGTTTCTGGGTGGATGCTAAATGTCTGAGCCTGGATTTGATCCCAGATCATCCCGACTCTGGGGCCAGTGCTCTTACTCGCTGTGCTACCTGGCTACCCCAAGGAATAATTTCTAAAGTTGTTTGGAGGGCAGTGTACAAAGAGTTCACTGGGTTAATGCCTATACTCCACCCTTTTGTCTCCACCCTCCTCTTGTGATTTTTTTAAAAGAACATTCTTATATTGAATTACTGAATTTCTCTAGACTAGTTTTCTTGTAAGTCATTTGGTCACACTAATACTTTTCACTTGAAGTATCCCCATGGCAATAATTTGTAATGAATGTGTCTTTATTGATGTTGGAGTGACTGTTAAGTATGATTTTGTTGGAATTTGATCAAACTCCACATACTTTCTTCCTTGCCCTGCCTCATACCTGCAACACATGTGTGTGTGTGCCTGCACACAGAGTCAATTCACCATTATCCTTTTTTCCATGTTGCCAATTGCTCAGTGACATTGAAGCTCGATGTGTGAGTCGCATACTTTCCACAGTGAGTACACATTTATACAATTCCCTATTTTGTATCTATGATAAATCTTTGTGCTCCTTTAAACTAAACTAATGCTTTTCACGAATAACACAAGTTAAAAGACATGGATCTCTGTGTGAGAATTCCCTTCATTTGAAACAGATTACACTCTATTGTCAATTTATTGTCTTTCTTGCCTGAGACTAAGAGAGGTACAATAAGATGCTCAGAGTCATGCAGATTACAAGTGTCTAAAGCAAGATTTGAAACGATGTGTTTCTGGCATCAAGACTAGCTCTATTCATTATGCAGCCCCATTTCTATATGATGTAACCTAAATTACATGCAATAACCCATTCCTGTCCATTCACTACTAGACTTTTATTTATTTTTCCCTTTAACTTATAAAGACAACATAAAAAAATGAAAATAACTATAATTAAAATCAGAGAGATTTTTCAAAGGTGTGCAATTTTGATTCCTTTACAGGAATAGTGCCAGAAGACTTTACAGAAAAATACAGGAAATGCATAGGCTTGACCGAACTAAAGTCTAGATTGTAAAAGTATGGCATCAAATTTACATGTGAGCATTTTTTGCAGGAAATACATCCATTTTCCTTTAACGTTATTTTTTTTGACGTAGGATCTGGTAAAAAAACAAAATGGTATTGTTTGTCTGTCCTGGGGAGGAATGCCTAGTATGTTGTTGTGAGAAAGGACTGAATCTTTCCAAAGAGATGTCACATGGATGAGTCTGCCTTCTCTTGCAAGGTTAGATGTCACACTAAAGCACATTGGACATTTATTGAGTTTCTGAACAATTCACAACAGTAACATAAAATCAAGGAAAGGCTGAGGCCATTTCTGTTTTCCCCAATGGTCTGAAGATGATAGACAATGCTGGTGCTTGTGTTGTAGCGTTCGTGGATAATGAGATGTGTAAGGAGAAGAAGAATTACTCTGCTAAATGTGCCTGAAGGTAGGATGCAATGTGAAAGGCCGTGAAAATCCACATGCTGAAGTAACTAGAAGGATATAAAGGAGAAACATATGCTAGTTACTTTTCCTGCTTGTCTCCTCCGATCACTACTTCCTTTAGATAGAAAACTGAAAACAAATATTTTAAAATGGCAATCACGCTTTCTGCTCTCTATTTTATTTTATATTTATTTAATATACTTTTGAAGCTTTGCGATGATAAGATATGACATTAATTGTCCCATGCAAAGGTGAGTGATTGTTAGAACTGGAAAATATTTATTGAGCTATAGTGTGGGAAGAAAATAGAAATGGGTGCAGTTCTTTTCAAATTAAAAAAAAAAATTCCTATATAAAAAAAGAAAGGCCATTTAGTTGGCATTTTGAAGCAGAATTCAGGTGCTGGACTTCCATAATTTTCTATTGTAAAATAGTTTTCCCCTTGTCTTCCTGTCTTTGAGAAAATTATTTTGATGTCTTCACTAGTCTTGGTTCCATTAAATTAAAATAATATTGTGCTCTAAGTATGCTGTCGTGATAAAGATAGAGAATCTCATGACATTCCTATCTATGCAACTCCCCTATCTTGTGACCCATCTAGATATCTTTATCTTAGTTTGCTCAATGGACCTTTGGCAGGGCCATCGGTAGGACATTTCTCCCAAAAACCAGCTTAGGATAATAATTTGAGGAGTAGTCAATGAATAATTAGAAATTACTTGGAGTTCCTCAGAGACAGGTGGGAAGTACTACATATTTATTTAATATCCATAATCACATGAGCATTTGACAATGTCTTCTAAGGTGCCTATTTAGTTTCCAAGTGACAGATTATTCCTTGGGAATTGATGGCTGACAGATCCCCTGTCTACTCTCTTATGCTAATGTTGTTGTAACTAAAACAGCCATGGGCTTTGTCCCCCAGTATGATAATGATGAAGGGGAACAGGTCAGACACCTTGGAGGTAGCAGGTAAATTCTATTTGACTCATTTTGAGTCTTTTCTATTTTTAGCTGCTTCCTACTTTCTCTAGTGTTTTATAGATACATTTCATACTGCTTGACCATTTTCTGTGACCAGGTTCATCAAACTTCCCATGAGGTCCTACCTCTTGCTTGTTGATTTGGCCAGAGCCTGTGTGACTGAGTGTGTCTGGTTTGGCCTCTTGACAAGGATGAATTGTTTGTTTGTTCATTTGTTTCTAGTGCCCTAGGCATTCAGTATTTTTCCCTCACTGCCTTGGCAGTCACCAATTTTTTTTTTAGGTGGCTGACACTTTTATCCTCTTTGTCATTGCTCCTGGCATTGTGATTTTCTCTTATACCTTGGCATACAGATCTTTTCTCATCTGTCCATTGACTGTTGGCATGCCCTTGGGTGGTATCCCTTAAAGATTCTACAATTCTGGCAACTTCTGAAATGGTCTATTCATAGCTTATGGTGAAAACTTTCTTAGCCTGATTAGAACCTATTTGGGGAGTGTATTTCTTAGTGTTGGGAGTTTCTTGATTTCTGGAATTGTGTCAGAATCTGAACAGCCAAGTAATTTTGAACAATGCCTAGAATATGAAAAATATATGCCTGATATATTCATATGTTTTACGAGTTGTTTAAGGTTCAATCTTCACTACTCATCTGAATATCATGAAATTATTGATTATTCTAACCAGCAACCTCTACAACTTTTGTACAAACCTTTTACACAGCTTTCTTTATCTCTTTGCACTTTATCCCAAGGGGTTAACACATGCTAGTGATAGGGCAATTAGCAGGGTCGAGATGAAGCACTTGCTTGGTAAAGTAGAACAGTGTCTGAGCCATGATTTAAAATAAAGTGTAAACCAAAGGCCAGATCATGTCAAGAACTAGAGCTTCTCAGGATTATCTGAGTATACAACAATGGAAAGTTGAGGCTTATGTGGATATCTTAAGACCAGGAAATCTGTATGGGCATCAGAACGCACAATGTTAGAAAGGATTTTTGACAAAATGACTGTCTGGTAGTTTCCTGCTTGAAGCTTCACCCTTTTTGAATGTAATGTGTGTTTTCCGTAAGTAACTTGATTTGATGACTCATCAGAGTCCTCAGATGGTGGACATGGATTGTCCCTTCCTTGATCAGCCCTGCTCTTCTTGTAGCCCCACCAACCCTGCCTTGATTGACCATCCCAATCATACTATGAGAACACAGTATTCTTATTTAATCCATGGCATCATTTGCATTATTCAGATAACTGTATGAGATCCTTTGGATGTATATGACATCAAAATAATGATTTGAAAAATAAAAACAAAAATTCAGCTAGCTAATCTACATGATTTACAATATCATGAAAAAAGGTCCATTTTTCCCCATTATGTAAATAGAAAGTCCAAGTCAACAGGGGAAGTTAAATTTTTTTTTTAATTTCATATCAGGCCAATCTTCAGGCAGACTTGGAATCTAAGTATCTTGATTTCTGGCATACTAATTTATCCTTAGACCATACTGCCTTCAGACTATTTGTTGTCCTTAAAATAGGATTGAATTAGTTGGCATCTCTCATGAATGCAAATTGTTCCTTGAAAGGCCTATGCCTGGGGTTATTGCCATCCACTGGAGTGAGAATAGCACTAGGGTGGAAAAAAAATGCTGAAGGTATTGGCAGGAGGAGGTATGTCATTTAATTAAGGGTTCTTTCCTATTTATTCATTCATTTATTCATTCATTCAATGAACATTTATTAAGGGCCTTCCTGAGTATTAAGTAGGTAATTGGTCTTAATAACAAAAGACAACTAAATAATGAGGCATAGTAGAAAGAACATTGGTTCTGTTCTCTCTTCCCCAACTCCCACAGTTGCTAGTCTTGTCTTTCTCTCCAGAAAATATCTTGAATTTAACTTAATTTTTTTTTAAGTTAGCATTTTTTTTATCATTTACTATGTGCCAGGCATTGTGCCAAATGCTTTATAAATATTATCTCTAATCTTCACAACAACCCTTCCCAAGTAGGTACCATATTACTATCCCGTTTTTTTCAGTTGAGGAAACAAAGGAAACCAAAGGTTAAGTGACTTGCCTAGGGTCACATAGCTAGTAAATATCTGAGGCCAGACTTAGATTTATGTCTTCCTGACTCCAGGCCCTACATTCAATTCACTGTCTCATCTAACTAAATATTCCTTAATAAAAAAAAAATAAGCTCTTTGATGATGTATATTATATTTAGATTTTTTTTATCTTTTTGTCCCCAGTGACTAGCACAGTACTTTGTACCTGTGTAGGACCTGGAGTGCCTTATATATGAATCACAAGAAAATTTACCTCAGATCACATAGTTTTAATGAGCACCCATTCAAAATCAAAACTTCTGAGTCCACATTGATGTGTTTGCTTTACCCAACTGGTTAAATTGGCTAAACTGGTCAATTGTAATGTTCATGGTAGACATATTAATTTAAAGAGAGATGCTTGATAGTATAATATAGAAAGTACAATGTCAAAGATCACTCTCTAAATTTATACATAGGGCATGCTATTCCCTCAGGTTATCAAACTACCACTGGGGCAGAGAAGAAATTCAAAGAACAGAGAAGTTACATGAAAGACATACATAGAGAACACATGAAACAAGAGGGAACATTTGTGAAGATGCACATGATAGGAATGCATTTGGCCAGGAAACAGAATGAAAACTATATAATAGATGAATTTTAACCAAGATGCAAATATAACCAAGGATAAGTCAAACCTCCAGTCTTAACATTCCCTCACCCCACAGTGTGCTATCTCTGTTTCTCACTGGGTATATTGTCTTGTCTATGGCTATCACTTTTTGCTGGGCATTTTCTCTGCCAGGTGTCACACCATTTCTGTTAGATGTATTATCTCTGCTTTCCTTTAAGTATCCTGTGGTCTTCTGGGCAGTTCTGGTCACTGATCTGCTCTCTGCTACCATCTTGCTGAATTTTAGCTCTTCAGAACTACCTATTGGCACTCTATTCCCAGCTACATTCATGATAACAAGACAGCTTCTCCCTGAGGAGAAAAATTTAAACTTTTTAAATCCATAGGTACTGGGGCTGTGACCCACCACATTTATCATAGGATAACTAGCAAAAGCCAATTAGGATGTACCAGGCTAAGATAAAGTCTATTCTTTTGTTTTGTTTTTTGCTTTTTGGGAGTGGGGTGGGGGGTGGGATGGGCAGGGCAATTAGGATTATGTGACTTGCCCAAGGTCACAGGGCTAATAAATGTTAAGTGTTTGAGGTCACATTTGAACTCAGGTACTTCTGACTCAAGGGCCCGCGAATCATTTTTCCACCTAGGCACCCCAATAAAATCTATTCTTTAAAATGGATGTATCTGGTGTTGATTTGAAGTTCATATTCCCAAACAAACTATCTCATGTATGATTAGAAGATTTCTTGTAGCTTCCATTTAAACCCTAAAGAGGATCATATGTCTCCCAAGGCCCTTTATGGAACTGTGAAAAAACTAAAAGCTAAACAAAAACTATATGAACCATGTGAAGGCTAGGGCAAAGAAAGTCACTTTAGTATCAAAATTTTAAGATCTTCTCTTTTTAGGGGTGGCCAGGTGCAGTGAGTAAGAGCGCCAGCCCAGCGTCGGAGACCCAGGATCAGTTCCAGCCTCAGATACTTGGCATCCACACAAAATAATTGGCCATGTAACCTTGAGCAAGTTACTTAACCCCGATTGCTTAAAAAAAAAGATCTTATCTTTTTGACCTGCAAAATGGAAATACATAAGAATAGAAACTTAAAAAAAAAGTAATGACATGACCTCCATCTTTCTTCTCATATTTTTACCTTTTTCATGTGTTCTTCCACTTAATATAGTCCATGATTTTAGCTTTGTGTTTTGGTCAGTGTAAAATCTCACTGTCTCTCTGCCCATCATAAGCAGTTAAATCATATCAAGTCAAGGAGCATTTATTAACCACCTATTCAATTCCAGACACTATGCAAAATTTTGAGAACGTAATGAAAGACAATAGGCCCTGCTCTCATGAAGCTCTTAGTGTGATGAGAGCAACAACGTGCAAAGGACTATATAAAAATCAAAATATACACAGGATAAACCAGAGATAAGCTTAGAAGGAAAACATTAAAGTAAATAAGAGCCAGGACAGACTTCTTGCAGTAGGATGACTTGAGCTGAAATTTGAAGGGAACCAGGGAAATCAGGAAGCAGAGATGAAGGTGGAGAGAGTTCTAGGCATGGAGGAGTCAGGGATAATGTTCAAAGTTGAGTGAAGGAGCATTTTATTTGAGGAACAGCAAAGGACAGTGTCTCTGGATTGAAGAGTTTCTAGGTATGAAAGCGGCAGGCAGTAAGGTGTAAGAAGAATGGAAAGGTGGGAATGGGCCAGGTAATGAAAGGCCAAAGAATTTTATATTTGATTCTGGAGGTGATAAGGAGTCCCTGGACTTTACTGAAAAGAAGGGTTAAAAGAGCTATACTTTGGGAGACAACTAGAATAAGGAAGACCTGAGTTCAAATCTGACCTCAGGTACCTACTAGGGGTGTTGTGCTGGACAAACCACTTAACCTCTGTTAGCCTTAATCCACTGAAGGAAATGACAAACCACTCCAGTATCTTTGCCAAGAAAACTCCATGAACCGTATGGTCTGTGGAGTCATAAAGAGTCGGAGACAACTAACAACAAAATATTTTAGGAAAAATAACTTGACAGCTGAGTGGAGGATGGACTGGAGTGAGAAGAGCCTGAAGGCAGGGTTACGAACAAAAAAGCTAAAGCTATAACTTGATGACTGTCTGTACCAGAGTGGTAACAGAAACAAAGGAGAGAAAAGAGGACGCATGAGGGATGTTACAAAGGTAAGATTAACATGACTTGGCAAGAGATTGGACGTAGGGGGGAAAAGAGAATAAGTAACAAGGATGAAGCAAGGTTTTAAGCCTGCGTGACTTGGAACATGATGATTCCCTCAACAGTAATAGGAAAATTATGAAGAGTAGAGATCTTGAAGGGAAAGATAATGAGTTTAATTTTACACATGCTGAACTGGAAGAATCTGTAGGATATATAGTTTGATATGTTTAATAGGAAGTTGGAGATATAAGAATGGAGGCAGGTGAGACTTTAGGACTGGATTAGTAGATAATAATAATAATAGCTAACATTTATATAGTACCTACTATGTGCCAGATGCCTTACAATTCTTATCTCATTTGATTTTCACAAGAACCCTGGGAGACAGATTTTATTGTTATCCCCATTTTACAGATGAGGAGACTGAGACAGAGGTTAAGTGATTTGTTCAGAATCATACAACAGTGTCTGAGCTCATATTTCAATTCAAGTCTTTGAGACTCCAAACCCAGTGCTTTATTCACTATACCACCTTGTTGTCCTAGGTAGATTTGAGAATCATTAGCATAGATGTGCTAATTGCAACCATGGGAACAGATTCTCATTATCAAGTGAAATGGTATAGAGGAAGAAGAGAATAAGGCCCAAGTTAGAACCTTGGTGGACTTCCATAGTAAGTGCATGAACTTGATAAATGCATATTTATTGAGTTGTTGAGTTCCAAGTTTTCTTTGTAGGATCAATAAACAAATATTTATTTATATTAACATGAACCAGGTATCATGCTAAGCAAAGACACAAATGAAAATGTTTGTAAGGAACTTGCAAGAGTTGGCTTAGGAGGGCATGGGTATTCTAGGTATGATAGACAGCCTGTGAAAATATGTGAAGAAAGGATATGGAGTATTATATGTGAAAAAGCATATGTGGGTATAATCCAAGGTGCCATCCCAGGCCTTCTCTTCAGTGGCCTCATCAAGATCCATGGGTTTGATTATCATCTTTATTTGTATGACTCCAGTTTGCACATATCTGGTCTTTATCGGTAGCCAGAGTTCCATCCAGGTCTAAAACTATAATTGCCTAGTAGAAATCTCAAGAGGAGTGATGGTGATGGGTGGTGACGATGATAAGAAACTTTTTCATATCATATTTTAAGTTTTGCAAAATCCTTTTTTTGCATCCACCTTATTTGGATATTCTATAAGTATCTAAAACTTGACATGCTCAATATTCAATATGGATTTCACAATCTTTTCTTTTCAACCTATCACTTTTGACATTCCTACTGCTGCTGCAGGCAGAAAAATTGTTTCAGTCACCAAATTTGCCTCCTAGAAGTCATCTTTGACTTTTCACTTTACTTGACCTTTTTGAAAAGATATTATAAAAAATAGACATGGAGCTGAGCTGAGAACTGAACAGGAGGATGAAAGTAGGTTGCATTCCCCTTGGACAATGGCAAAATTCTTTTCATGATCCTAAACTTCTCCCTAAAATAAACAAAACATTAACAGATTTGTTTCAAGTACTATCTGGTTGATCATTCCTTCACAGTATCTTTTGCTTTGTCTTCAAAGATCTATATCATATACCCTAAGTATTAATGGACCCCAAAGCTTTGCTCTGTACCCTTTTTCTTTTCTCTTTATACCATTTCACTTGAAGATCTAATTGTCTTATGTGGGTTAAACAACCATTTCTATGCTGATCACCCCCTAGATTTATAAAACCAGCATTTATCTCTCATTTGAACTCCAGTACTGCAATTTTGACATTTTGACCTGGATGTTCCATTGGCTTATCAAACTCAATTTGCCTCACAAAAGTCATTAGATTACCCCAAATCCTCCCCTCTTCCAAATGTTCCTATTTCTGTTGAAGGTACACCTACCTTCTATTTGTCTAAATTTGTAATCTCATCAACATTATCCCCCCCTTTTTTTTTTGCTTTTTTGAAGGGGGGAAGGCAGGGCAATTGGAGTTAAGTGACTTGCCCAAGGTCACACTCCAGTAAGTGTTAAGTGTCTCAGGCTAGATTTGAACTCAGGTCCTCCTGACTCCAGGGCCTGTGTTCTATTCACTGTGCCACCTAGCCACCCCATCATCATCATTATTCTTAGTTGCTCACCCACATCTCTAGTTAGCTGGCAGATTAAGTTATTTCCACCACCACATCTCTCTGCTTCTCTCCACACACATGGTCTTATCTGGGGTGTTGTAGTAGCCTCTCCCCAATCTAATAAAACTTTCTCACAGCTGCCAAAATGATTTTCCTAAATTGTACATCTGATCATGTCACTTTCTTTCTCCTATTCCTCTATTGAATTAATGCCACTATCTACCTAATACCTATAGGATCACATCAAAACAAAACAAAGCAAAGCAAAAAAAACTTCTGTTTGTATTTTAAAGCCCTCTACAACACAACACCATTATAACTTTCCAGTCTTGTTATACATCACTCCTATAATCATTCATTCTATCTTGCATCTTCAGACATTTTATACAAACTTATATGTTCTTATATTATATCCTCCATGAGATGAAAACTCCTTGAGGACAAGAACTATCCCATTATTCTCCTTGTGTCCCCATTGCCTTGCAAAATGCCTGGCAGTAGTGAATACTTAGCAGATGTTTATTGATTGATTGACTTCATAGAATCATAAAATTTTCTATTTATTATTTAAGACAGTAATATTTAGTAGTGGTACTTTCTAACTTTCTACTGTTAGTATAATTTGTGTCCATACAACTTACTGGAAATGGAAACTAGTTTTCTATTTTTTTTCAAACCTTTGGATGATCTCTGTCTTGGATATGGGCCCCAGGAAGACCACAGCCTCTTTAACTCTTGCTATCAGACCAATGAATTATAATCCAAGTAGCCCTGAGGAGTAACCAATCAGTACAATTTTTTTCTTCTTTGTCTGACCCTTATTGATGATTGCTTGTTAACTGATAGATTCTATGACTTACCTTTATCATACCTTAGAGGACAAGCATCCAGCTTATCTACACATAGCATTCAACTCTTCCTTTTCAGGAATTCTCAAATTTTTTTCCCCTTTGCTCTCCATAAACAATTTACTCCCACCCCACGTTTCCCTAAATTTCTTTACCTAATATTAAACTCTGACCTCATTTTAAGAAATCTAAATTTCTTTAAAACACCTCTAAAATTTCCTCCTCCTTTTCATCTTAAGTCCTTCTTTCCTCCTCCTCCTTCCACAGAAACTGGGGAGTAGTACTTAAAGTGACAGTGTAGTTTCTATAAACTGACACCATGCAATCTAGTCCAGTGTTCCAGGACTATCCCTTATTTAAGACGCCTATTTAAATAGTGCATGCAAGAGATAATGAGATCATAAAATAGGGCATGGGACATGGGAGTGGAGACAAAAAATTAGAAATGAGAGCTATTGTAGAGGTAGAATCCACAAACTTGGCAACAGATAAAATTTGTTATTTAAGTAGGAGAGAAGAATTAAGGATGATTCTATGGTTGTAAATGTGAAAGAATCATGGTGCTCTCAGGAAGTAGGAAATCTTGGAGTAGAGATTTTTTTGGGGGAAAATATAGTGAGTCCTATTTTAAATATCTCATATTTGAGATGCTCATGGTGCAACCAAGTCAATATCTAGTTTGTAACATAGACCTGGAGTTGAAAAGGAAACTAGTGATGGATATATTGATTTCAAAATCATTTGCACAGGAGTGATCACTGAACTTAAGGGAGAGTATGAGACCACCAAAGGTAAGAATATATAAAGAAAACTGTTCCTAGTATAGAGCCTTTGTTGACATCCATACTTAATTGACTTTAGAATGATGATGACTCAGCAAAGGAACCTGAGCAGGAAAAGGGAAGAGAAGAACCAGAGAGTAGTGTGGGTACCTTAGAGAGAAGTTTCAGTTAACTTAGGGAGCAAGGGATTAAGAAGTGAATGGGGAAAAATAAAAAAGAAGTGAACAGGAAGCAAGAAGATGTGTTTGATATGCACAAAGAACCCTTTCTAGCAGTTTAGTTATGAAGGAGAGAAGAGATAGGTCATGGCAAGTTTATTTATGTATGCATGTTTGACCTTCCTATCTAAGCCTTTGCCTTAAGGCAAGAATTATGCCTTCTAGTTCTCTGTGCAATTAGTAATCTCAATAAATGCTCAATTAAAATTTTGAACTAGATAACAGACTTCTAGGAGTTATTCATATAACTAACATTTCTCCATTTCTAGTGTCAATTTTAATCACTTGGTCCCAGATTCATGCAATAGTGATTTGAATACAAACTAATCCATGAACTATTATTAAAGAAAATGCTACTACAAATGGGCATTTTACAACAAGGTACACTGGTTCATTTCTACCCCACCTTCCGAAATATCATACATTTATGAGTATAATTTTTTAAATTAATAAATAGGTCCAGATTTATTTGATGACAAATTGAATTCAATTCAGCAGGCATTGTATTAAGTACCTACTATGTGCCTGATACTGTGCTAGGTGCTGGAGATAAGGTAAAAAAAAGTAATAGTTACTACCCTAAAGTAGTTTATATTCTACAATCTATCAAAAAAGATTTAAAAAGGAAAAGAAGAAAGTATTTGAGTTTTCCAATTATCATAAAGAGACAAAAATGGAAGATTTTTTTTGGATGAAGGCAATGTTGTACATTTTACCTGTAACATGAGAAAGGTTAATATCACTTTGACATTCCTCCTCCTTGACATAATTTATGTATTCATTAAGTTTCTAATTATTCTGCTATTGTATCATATTTCATTTTCACAGTTGATCCAATCTCTAATATATCCAGAATATATCTAGCATTTCCAATTTCAAATCATAGCCAATTTTCAAAATACGACTTTTCAAGACAGTCTTTTGTTATTTTCCTCTCCATCACTGATATCATGAAAACTTTCTTCATGTTAAAAACACACACACACTCACACACACAAATTGGATGGTTCTGTTAATTGAAATAATTGTTCAGTTTATTCTGTTGTTATTCTAATTTGTTTTTGGCTCCTTTGGCCACTTTGACTACAAACAAACGGTTGATTGGTTTCACCCTAGGTACACAGTCTCTATTTTATTTTCTCCTTTGAACAGCTGGGTTGGAAACTCCTTGCATTCTGTTCTTTTCAATGTATGTCAGCAGTTCAGTAGCAACTGGATTGCTTTTTTAAAGCGCTATACAACTAAGCTATTTTTATTGTTTCAGATGGTTTATCTCTGATAGGCATAAATGTGACAGGAGTCAGCATTATTTATCAAATACACTATTTCTTTTCTCACATTCCCCAGTAAATTCAAATTCCTCTCTCCCTGCAGATGGCCAGCTTGGATTCAGGAATATGAAGAACTTCTGTGGAAATTTTATTCCCATTTGAAAGTAATGTGATTGAAGTCTTTTCACTAGGGAATATCAAGAGTATAAGTTTCATATACAACTTCCTTATAGTAAAAAGGTCTTTGAATTTACCTAGACTGAGAAGTCCTGAATTAGTGCATTGTACAAATAAAATAGGCTCGAATGCTTTTTCAGGAACAGGCACTTTCCTGTTGAAATGCAGTGACTGGTTCTGTTTTATTTGGAGCAATAGTTGAGATTGTAAAGTGTTTCAGCCATAACAGATATTCTTAACAAGTTGAATTGAGTTGCATGAATCCACTGAAAAAAGCATGTTCTCTAAGCTTCTAGAATATTCTATGCATAAAACCTTCCTTCAAGATTGGTTACAGCTATTTCACAAAGACAGTGAAATTCAAAACCATCGTAATAATAACAAAAGGGAATATTGTTTGGTTATTTGTCATATATTGAATTTGACCCATAAAATCTGATTTTATACACACGCACACATGCATGCACACAGCCATACATATATATGTATGTATATCTATTATATATGTATGTGTATATATATACATACGTATGTATATATATGTGTGTGTACATATATGTATACACATATATGAAGAAAATGCTTCTGTGAAATGAGGGAAGGTTCTTATGCTCATTCATTTTGGAACATCTTGTGTAAGCCAAATTACTTGATTTCTTTAGGTCCTTATTAAGTAAGATTAGATAATCTCTGCTGCCATGGTGATAAGCACTGTCAGCTCTGGAAACCTAGGAAAATAATGGAACTGAAAAACTGAGGCAGAACCATGGTCCATCTAAACCTAACTACTCTTCTGTTGTCAACATAGGATCCTAAGGAATGTTTGATAGGAGGCTTTTTTTTGGTCTTTTCCTATTTGAGAGGACCACCTTCCTATCTTGCTATCTCCTTCCCATTTCAAATTAGATTGTTCCTCATTTAAATTACCTTCTCTAAACCTTTTCTTGGTACATTATATACTTTTCTTTAGCATAGTGTTGTTGGAGTCAACAATATGGTTATCAAATTCCCCGGCATATCTATGTAGCTATGCTTCTGTTGGAATTGTATGTGGAAGGCCAGTTGAAAGGGGTCTTTATGCAATATTATGTTGCAATCTATGTTGTATCCATCAATTACTTCAGTACATCAAGGATGCAGGATTTATTTTGTGTGGATACTCTTTCCACCAGTGCAGATGTTGATGTTTCTGTGCTTTGGTAGTCTATATGAGTTATATAAATAAATACATCTCTCTCACACAGTGCTATACACTTCCCTCCCTCCTCACACAGACATACACCAAACCAGCAATGAGGAGTCTCTTTCAACTTTAAGTTAGTGTTCTTTAAATATTTCTTAACAGAAATGTAGTCTTTTTGATTTAGTAAAATTAGCTGATGCTTTGCACTCTACTTTCATAGCATACTGGCACTATGCTATGATGATGAATCATTGGAGTAGGATATTGATGGAAAGACTGTGATATTGTGCATAGAATCCTTGACTTGGAAGACTTGGTTTCAAGTCTCACTTCTAGCACTTATGAATTATGTGACCATAAGCAAATCACTTAACCCCTCAGAGCTTCATTATCTTTACCTTTAAAATATAAGAGATAAAACCAGTATTTCAGGTATTCACAAGGTTGTTATGCAGTTTAAATGAGAAGTATATGCAAAGTGCTTTGCAAATCTTATGATATTAAATAAAGGTAATCAATCATTCTTTAAAGTATATGCATAGTATACATGAAGTTGAAGAAAATTTTACAAAACATGCCCAAACAAATACCATCAATTGGGAACAGTAATCTCCAACTTTTTCACATCATATGGAGAAAGAGTAGATGGAGAAGAGAATATCTAGATAATGCAAATCACTCAGCAGTGTGAGGGGAAAGAGTCTGTGGTTCCTTTGGGAATAAAAGAACAGAATGCTACAGAGTTTGGCTCCAATTTTACTTCAGCATCCTCTACCAACAAACCTCTCATATCTTCCAAACTTTGGTAGATCATATTCATAAGTTGTTGTTTCAAATATAAATCAATACTTGGACATTATTTGCAAATGAGGATGATTCCTATTCATAAAGTTGTCATTTGCATAAATTCCAATTTTGTCTGTCATTGTTAGTGCCCATCAACTGCTCTTTTGTCAGCTTAAAACATTTTTAACTATTCAATGGTCCTTCTTTTGATCCATAGTTTGTCAAAAGGGTATGCTAGAAAGTGACAATAGTCCTTTGTAATGATAGAAAAAATACAAGAACAATAATTACTTTACCAAAGTTCAAACAAGTCCCACTGAGATATCCTAATAGTTCCTTAGCAGATAATACCTATCAGTGAAATTAATAAACCAAAGGTTCAGAAGAGAAGTATTAGAGTAGGCATGATCTGTTAAGTTCTTGATCCATGTGAGCACGTTTGTAGGTATTAACTAAGACATCAGTCATATTCTTTATCCTCTTGAATTAAATAATAAGACTTTTTATCTCTCTTACTTCAGAAGATCTCAATTTATTGAACCTGTATCAAGGTAAATTACAACTTAATTTCTTCTCACCCTGTGTGATTATTGCCTAATTTCTTTCATAAATCTTTTAAAGGATATTTATTCAAAATAATAGAGGCCATTTTCTTGTGAATGCCAATGCAACATGTGGACTGTCCATCTATACTATTTCTGTATGGTGCTGAGGATAGAAGATCAATCAGGAAGTCAGAAAGACCTGAGTTCAAATCTAACCTCAGACACTTACTGTCTGATTTATGCAGGGCAAATGATTTTATCTCTCTCTGACCCAGTTTCCTTATCTGTAAAATAAGAACAATGAATGCATTTATTTCATAGAGCTATTGTGAGGATAAGAACAAGCTGACATAAAGCAATTTGAAACATTTTAAGCATTATATAAATGCTATTTTTACTACACGATCAGCTTATCTTTTTTTCTGATCATACATTTCTGATACTTTTATGTCATGTTTTACATGCAAGGCATCATTGTCTATGTTTATTCATTGTCTTTTGGGTAACCTGAAATATTGATTCTGTAGACATTATTCCATAATGAAAACTATGTGGCATTTGTGGAAAAATGTCAATGATGAAAAGATGGGTTTTTATTTCAGGAAACATCTTGGAATCATCAAAAGAACTTCACAATGTTGGTGTCAAAATTCAGCCCATCTTCTTCCTCATTCATTTCTGAGACAAGCTCATTGTATTTATATTTGTACAAGATATAGCTCCTGATAGGTTCATTTGTTAGCTCATCCAACTTTATATTTCATACACTGAATGGTAGATCATCCTCATTCATTTGTATGTTTCTTTGTGTATTATGGGCAGATTTCTTTTGAGTTCCATGCAGGTAAATATTTCTAAAAATTATTATGAAAATCTAGTTGGCAACACAATTTTCATTAATTTAGTATTTTTAATAAAAAATAAGTTTTTTTCCTCCTAAGTTATGTTAGAGAGGCATGTGCCTTTTCCATTGTTAGATGGAATCCAAATTCTTTTGCGTGATACAACTCTGGTGATCTTTTGTCTCTACCCTTTCCCAGTGCATACAAAATAATACTTAATGTGTCATGTGTTTTTATATAGTTAAAATGAAATCCAAGTGAGTAGAACAGGCAAATTAATTTCTTAAATCAGCAGTG